>NW_028134169.1:0-58808 GCF_964662115.1 Mustela nivalis | reverse complement strand
GGAGGGGGAGGTCCTGGCAACGGCGCGCCTGCCCCGAGGGGTCACGTGACGGCCCGCAGCTGGAACACGAGCGCGCGCCCCGCCGCGCGCCCGCCCGCCGGGGCCTGTGCGCTGCGGCGCGTGCGCGAGCGGTGCAGCACCGGCCGCGGGAGCTGGGAGTATTATGGGCTGTGGGTGCCGCTGAGCAAGATGGAGCTGTCTGCAGTGGGCGAGCGGGTCTTCGCGGCCGAATCCATCATCAAACGGCGGATCCGAAAGGTGAGCCGCCTCCCGAGGCGGGACGCCTTGCCCCGCAGCCGGTGTCCGGGTCCGCGGCCCGTCGGGGCCAAGTGGTCCCGCTAACCAGGGCTCTCTCGCCCACCCCCGCGCCGCCGCCTCCTCGAGTCCCCGCATCCTCCCCACCCCCACTCCCCCCCCTTTTTTTCTCTGTTTTTCAGGGACGCATCGAGTACCTGGTGAAATGGAAGGGATGGGCCATCAAGTAAGTGCCACTGGGGTCCAGGCGCGAGGGGGGAGGGGAGACAGCGGACAGCCAGGGCCGTTTTTTTTTTCCTTCGGTGGCGGGGGGTGAGGGGGTAAGTGTGCACGTTTGCTGCCTCGCATGTGCCTCTGCCTCTTAGGTTTTCATTTTTATTTTGTGCATGTGTGACTCGGCAGGTACAGCACTTGGGAGCCTGAGGAGAACATCCTGGACTCGCGGCTCATTGCAGCCTTCGAGCAGAAGTGAGTTTGCGGAGCTGGCAGGGGCGGCGGGGCCAAGGCTCGGCTGGGGCGCCGCGCGGGGACGCGGGGGAAGCGGGAGAAGCGGGAGAACTGGGGAGGGCAGCGCGGAGTGGGGCCCGCGAAGGGGCTCTTTTTAACCTTTGGCGTTTCTCGGCCGCAGGGAGAGGGAGCGTGAGCTGTATGGGCCCAAGAAGAGGGGACCCAAACCCAAAACTTTCCTCCTGAAGGTAACCTGGCCCAGCCCCAGCAGCCCCCTCTCGGGCCCCTAGCCCTGGCGCAGCACGGGGCCTGCAAGGGAGGGACAGATCCTCGGCTGCCCGGGCAGGCGGACCTTTCCAGAGGGGCCCCAGCTGGGCAGGGGGTGGTTGTGAGCCCCAGACCGAACCCCTGGCAGCCGGCCCTGGCCAGCTCCAGCTTTAGCAAGAGGGGCCTGGGAGTGGGGAGTGAGGGAAGAGGATAATCCTCGCTGAAGAAACCAGGGTTGGGGCAGGCCAGCGGGGCTCCAGAATGGGGGTGGGTGAGGCAGGTGGGGGCTGTCTACCTGAGCGGGTAGCAGGGAGGTTACAAATCAGATGAGGCAAACCCTCATCTCCCCCAGCCTTGAGCTGATAGGGCTTTGCCTGGAATTAGGATCCGTGGGGAGAGTAAATGTAGTTTCCCTCAGGGCTGGGAACCGGAGAAGCCTTTGGGGGCCACTTGCCTCCCTACCCTCAGCTTCCTTCTCTGTCTTAGGATTTGTTCTGTGTGCCTCGCCTCCTCGCTGGGGAATGCAACTTGAATTTGACCTTAGATCACTTTACTTTGTCACCTGGGCCGGGCCACTGCCTCCCCCCCACAACGCTTTCCGCCCCCCTCTTGCTGTCTCTGGAGGTTCTAATGAGGATGGGGCCTGGGGGGAGTGGGAGCATAGCACATTAGCCTTGGCACGGGAGGGAGACCTAGCCCCAGAGGAAGCCATCTTAGGGCTTTTGGGGGGATTGTTTGATTTTTCTTAGTGAGAAAGGTCAGAGTCGAGAGCTAAGGTGAGATGACCCTAGGAGATGGGCAAGACTGCAGGCGGGCCTCCGTGGGACACCATAGTCAGCCCAATAGTGCTAACATTGCCTTGGGACCCCTTCCCACCCTGACAGCCTGTGACTCAGGTGATCGGCACCGGAAGGGCAGGGAGAACTCTGCAGGAAAGAGACTGTGCAGAAGGCACAGCCTCAGCATCTCCAGTTCTTGCAAAAGGCCCAAAGCCCCATGAAGTTGGGGTGGGCCTCTCCAGCCCCACCCCCACCCCAAAAGGTCTGTGCCTGGCTAAGGGTTTGAACTTAAAGCAGACATGAAAGAACCTTTGGTTTCCAGAATGACCTATTTCCATGACTACTGTTCCCAACCGACACACATTAGGGGATCCATGGAGGAGCGCCCTTAACCCTTGATGCTTCTTAGAGGAGGAGGGATGGGGCGGAGCAGCTGGAGGGCGGGAGGGCTGTGTGACAGCCTCTCAGCGCAGCTGGAGCGCCCTCTAGCGGTCAAGTGAGTAATGACCGTGAGCTTGGATTCACGAAATGCCCCCCCCCCTCCCTGATTCTAACAGGGCACTAAATCCTCACCTGGATTATCTCCTTTAATCCTCTCAACAACCCTATGAAGGAGTATTAGTCCCATTACCCAGATAAAAAAAATCAAGGCCCAGAGGGGAGAGGTGACTTAACTCGAGGGCCCACCACCCAGCTTCCTGCCTTCATTCTGGCTCCTTTTCCTCCCCCTGTCCCTCAGAGAGTACACACATCCGGTGGAGGGGACAAGGTGGACACTGAGGAGACGATGAAGGCCGCAGAGGTGGTCGGGGAGGGGGTGGAGAGGCAGCTGAGTGGACCTGAGAGTGATGTGGATGTTGGCAAGGGGTGATGGAGACCAGTTTGGCCCATGGCTCTGTGGGTCGCTGAGAGGGGGTGTGTTTAGTAAACAAATGATACTCAGCCTTTACTTTACTGCCTGGAGCTGTTCTGAAGGCAGACGGGAGCCCGTGAGGTAGGTTGTGACTTAGCCCCATTTTACACCTAGGAAAACGAAGGCCAGGGAGGTTGTGGCACTGGTCCACGGTCACAGAGAGTCAGCGGCAGGGTCCAGATCTCTAAACTTCTGTGCTGTGGTCTATGGTACATACAGGCCAACCCCTCAGAACCGTGCCTCTCATCCCATCAGAGTGCAGCAAACACAGTGGCTGCGGTTGGCCTTTTTAATTCACAGGCAGACCCAGGTCCTACCTTCACAGATTCTCAGCCTGGGAGGAAAGAGGAAGAGAAAGGGTAAACCAGTCTTTAAATATATATGTATGTATGTATGTATATATATATATACATACATACATACATATATATTTAGAAGCTATAAAGTGAGGCATGTTCCTCATAAAAGGTTTGGAAACCATGTATTAGTAAAAGATTATCACTCATCAATCCCCTGCCCCCCCCCCCACCTCCGTGGAGCGAGAAATCTGGTATTTGTTGAGTATGGGCTTTGTGCCAAACGCTGGGCAGAGCAGGTAGCATGTATTATCTGACCGTAGGTGATGGCCCACCGAGCCAGAGTGTCATCCCAGGTGTGAGGTTTGCCCACTTTTGCCTCGTCTCCGGAACCATCAGCCCTGGGCTTGGGCAGAGCCAGGAGGACAGAGGTCTGAGAGCTCAGGCAGCCTGTGGATGGCGTGAACGCTAACCCCTCCGGGGGTGGGGGAGCAGGGGTTAGAAAGAGTGGAGATTCCCCCAAGCTTCCTTGGGGATGAACCTTGCTTGCCATGCCAAGTTGAGGCTGGCCCCCTCCTGCCTTTGTCTGAGAAGGGATGTGAGGGAGCCGCGGCCTGGCTCTACTGGCTGGTGCCCAGGAGGGGGGGCATTGCCGGTGTGGGACACGCTGGAATACCGGTGCTGCCACCTAGTGCTCAAAGGCATTATTGGCCAAGCAGCCCCAGGAGACCCCCTCCAAGAGAGGCCAGGAGGGCCACATAGCATAAAAAGTGTTTTTCCCACCTTCTATAGACCTTGCTAATTCAGCAAATAAGTCTGCAAACAGCGCTTCGGGGACCTGTGGTCAGATACAACCTAGTTTTGTCTGAGGCGCACGCAGGCTACCTTACAGGGACCAGTTAAGCGTCTAGTGCTGTGGGGGAGGTGGTGGAGAGACCCCAGAGCAGATCTCACTCTCGGGGAGCTCACAGATGGACCGTGGGAGTGTGTCCTCCCCCTCGGCCACCACTGTCTCCCACCTGGATTGAGGCAGATACTGCCTAGCGAGTGTCCCCCAGGAAGTGTGACTGATCAGCCATTGCTTTTAGTCCCCTGACCACTGCATCTTCTCCTCACTGGACTCTGTGCCTTCCCTGTTGGTCTTAGCACCACCTCCGGGACAGGCCTGTGCCTCTAAGCTGTGCTCCTCCAGGCCCCATCCGTTTTTTGTTACACTGAGTCCCCCAACATCCTCACTGCCTTCCCCTTGTCTTCTCCAGGGCGGGCAGCCCCTGGGGGAGAGGCTGTGTGTTGGGAGTCGGAGCAGTCTTGTGACTCTAGTACTTTGTTAGTGAAGGACGGGCTGGCCGCGGGGGGTGGGGGGTGGCAGTTTATAGGACCCTGTGAGTCCCCTGCCCTGAACTCAGTGGTGGGGGTTTACAGATTTCACACTTGGGAGTACAGCTGAGCCCAGGAGCCAGAGAAGGTTCCCTGGCTGCCAGCAGGCCTGCTCAACCATCCTGCCCCCCCCACCCCCCACCAACACCACCACCCAGCCTGTCCTGGCACTAGATTCTTGTCTCAGTGGGGTAGATTCCAACCTAGGCTTGAGGTGTTGGCTTTGGAATCTGTTGGCCCTGATTTGCTCAGCCTTGGACCTTGAGCCAGATCCTGGGCAGGCAGACGTGTATCAGACCCAAGAGGGGAAATGGGAGGGGCTGCGAGGGTACAGGAGGGGCTGAGAGGGCCAAGAGGTGGTCCCAGAGGGGACGATCAGCCCGGGACGCAGGTCCAAGCTGGAGGTGCAGCCTGTCCAGAAGCAGAGAGTGTAGACAGAGCCTTTGGGACCCTGCAAGTAGGTCAGTGGCCCTGGGGTGTGGGGTGGAGTGGGGAGGGGCCTCCCTCTTCCTTCTGGCACCAAGAATCTGTCTGTGTGTGTGTGTGGGGGGGGTGCCCGCCGAGGCTGGGATCCTTCACAGAGCCGAGTTCTTCCCAGGCAGTGGCCTGGTTGCCTTCACTCCTGTGTCAGCCAGCGCAGCTGCCCGTCCAGCTGTCCCAGGGACCCAGGCCTTCAAAAGTAGCAGGACTTAGAGTCCCGCTTGGACAAGGGTTGACGGGGCCCTCAGACGTGCACTTTGCTTCACCTGAGTCCCTTTCATTTTGTCTCTTAAGACAGGGTTGGGGGACCCGCGGGTTCTCTGACGGCCTCTCAGGATGGTTTAATGAGATCGGACTTGGGGGTGGCAGGCACAGGGTGGCGGGGGGGGGGGGAGAGGGGGACACGCCCAGGGGAGGTCAGCAGGAAGCCCCGCCCCTGCTCACCGCCCGCCACCTCCCCGCCACGCAGGCGCGGGCCCAGGCTGAGGCCCTCCGCATCAGCGATGTGCACTTCTCTGTCAAGCCGGGCGTCAGCGCCTCCTCGCCCAAGCTGCACTCCAGCGCAGCTGTGCACCGGCTCAAGAAGGACATCCGCCGCTGCCACCGCATGTCCCGCCGCCCCCTGCCCCGCCCTGACCCCCAGGGTGGCAGTCCCGGCCTGCGCCCCCCTATCTCGCCTTTCTCCGAGACGGTGCGCATCATCAACCGCAAGGTGAAGCCTCGGGAGCCCAAGCGTAACCGCATCATCCTCAATCTGAAGGTCATCGACAAGGGTACTGGTGGCGGCGGGGGCCCTGGGCAGGGGGCTGGAGCACTCGCTCGCCCCAAGGTCCCTTCGAGGAACCGGGTCATCGGCAAGAGCAAGAAGTTCAGCGAGAGCATCCTACGCACCCAGATCCGCCACATGAAGTTCGGCCCCTTCGCGCTTTACAATAAGCCCCCGCCCGGCCCTCCGCCTCCCCCGCCGGCGGGAAAGGCTGACCCTGCGGCCCCTCCCAGCCCAGGGCTGCTCCTGGCTGCCCCTGCGGCCCCCTTTGATGCCCGCAGCTCCAGCTCCTCCAGCTGCCCCTCGCCAGCGCCGCAGTCCTCGTCCGACCCCCACGATGTGCCCCCCAAGCTGCTCCCTGAGACCGTGAGCCCCACTGCTCCCGACTGGCGGGAGCCTGAAGTGCTTGACCTGTCCATCCCTCCTGAGGTCGCGGCCACCAGCAAGCGGGTGCTTCCCGACGTCCCTGCTGCCACCAGCCTGGCGCTGCCCGCGGCCCCCGAGCCTGCCAGTGCCGCCTCTGAGCCTGAGGCTGGGGACTGGCGCCCTGAGATGTCACCCTGCTCCAATGTGGTTGTCACCGATGTCACCAGCAACCTTCTGACAGTCACTATCAAGGAATTCTGCAACCCTGAGGATTTCGAGAAGGTGGCTACTGGAGTAGCAGGTGCCACTGGGGGTGGTGGCAGCGGTGGGGTGAGCAAGTGAGGGGGGCTCCACCAAGGAGGGGGGCTTGGGGGGGGCCCTCCTGCCCAAAGTCATCCTCTTGCTCCTGCCCCCATCCCCGCCCTCAGACACCTCTGCCTGTGCTTTGCTTGTTTCAAATGGCTCAGTGTTGCCCCTCCGGGATGGGGCTGGGCAGTTGGAGCACCCCCCTCCCACGAGCCCAATGGGAGCAGCAGTCCTGGAACGCGTTAGGGCTGGGGTGGGGTGAGGGCACTTGGAAGTCCTTCTTGGCCCCTGGGGCCCAGTGAGGCCTGCTGGGTGGCTCCCAGGGAGCCCCCTAACCTGGGGTTCAGCTGCCTGCTCCGCATCCTGCTCTGTCTCCCCAGCTTGCTTTCAGCTCTCACGCACAGCATCTGAATTTCTCGGTGCTAACCCGGCAGCTGTGGGGCCCCTAGGAGACCCCCCCCCCCCAGTGGAGGCGCTGTCCCTTCCCCTCCAGACCTGGGTAGGAGGGCCAGGGATGGCAAAGCCCAGTCAGAGGTCAGTGAGGGTGGTGAGAGCAGGGCCAGAGGCCTGGGTCTTCCTGCCCACTGCTGGACCTGACCTGAGCAGGTCCCCTTAGGCTCCACCCGCCTGGCTCCTTCCTCCTCCCCATCTCAGGGGTGGGAGGGGTCGGCAGGGACCTCACCTTACCTGGGCCTCCCAGTAGCTAAAGGGCCCTTCAGTTCTCAACCAAAGGTGCTACAAGAATCTGCCGTGGAAACTTCCAGCTGGCGGGCGTCCCTGCCGCCCCACGGCGTGTTTGCGCACGTACCTGGATGTGCACTGGGCCCAGGGCTTTCCAGGCGGCTCCTTTGAGGGTTGCTCAGAATGTGATTGTCGAAGGCCCGACCTTTCCTTGCCCAGACCTTGCGCAGGGCCAAGGAGTTTGCTGTGGAGCCCCCAGGCCCATTCCCCCCCAGCCCAAATGTGCTGGGGTGCACTCCCCCCCGCACCCTCCTCTTCTAGAGGGTCCGCTCAACCAGCCAGGCCTTTGCTGCAGACATGGCACGGTGGGGACTGAGGTGGAGAGGTTTCTGCCCTGGAAACCACTCCGGGTGGGGGGGGGTGTCCCAGGCCCTCCTGCCGCCCCGCCTCCGCCCCCCCCCCCCACCGCCTTGCTTCTGACTGCTGAAACTCTTCTCACAGCACCACCTGCTGGCACCAGTAGGAGGCTCTGGAGCCCGGGGTGGCTTTCCTTCTCTGTCGCCAGGGAGCGGAAGGGTCTGTGCCATTGGTGGAGGCCAGGGCCCCAGCTTTAGGTCAGGCATTGGGAGGGCAGGCAGGCCAAAGGGGGTGACCAAAGAGGGGCATGTGCTCTCCAGGAGAGAGAGGGTATGTGGGACCTGGGCTCTGGGACACTCGGGGTGGCCACCTGCTGGGCTGGCCCCACGTCTCAGTCTGGCCTGGGTGGCGCAGCCCTGCTCCTGGCTCAAGGGAACTTCCTGGCGTGTGCAGCGAGCAGTGGCCCAACTGAGGCGCGTGATGGCAAAGGTAGGAGGAGGCAGAAAGGGAATCCCGTTCGGGAGCAGATGCCTTTGTCCGGAGTATGGGAGTATGGGAGGACTTGTTCTTCCAACTCTCCCTGCCCCTTCCCCCCCCCCCCCAATGTAGGACAAGGGCCCTCCCAGGGTTTGGGGGGCTGGCACTCCTCGACCCTCCCCACCCTGCCCTTTGTGTTGGCTCTGTGGCCGTCCAAGTGCCAATTGGCTTCCCCCCAAATAAGGGCTGGTATTTCTCCTCTGTCCTTCGAGGGGATGTCCCCCCCCCACCCCCGTGACCCCTCACCCCAGGTGAGTGACTGCCTGGGTGTCAGTTACAGGTGTTTTCCAGAGACCATAGAAATGTGTTTTCCTGAGAGTCCGTGTCATTCGTGACTTTTTTTGTAAAGAAGTTGTGTTTTCAGAGGTGATTTTATGACAGGAAAGTGAAAGAATTAGTTTTGCAAAAAAACAAAAAACAAAAAAAGAGGAAAAAAGAAAAAAGAAATAGAAAAAAATATTGTGGGATTCCTATGGGGTCAGGGTGGGAGCGGGGGAGGGGAGAGAAAGAGATATTTAAAGAAAATTCGTACTGCAGTGATTGCACAGGTGAGGTGGCGGTGTTAGGAACGGGACGGAGGGCCTAGGCCTAGCGGGCGGGCCCTTGGGGTTTGGCCCACTGCTTGCTCTCTCCCCTCGGCCTGAGGCAGGGGGCAACCTCCCTCCTGTCCTGGGCCCAGACCCCACACCTACCCTCCTTCAAAGGGAAGGATGACTGCTGGTCCCAAGGGAACTAGCCAGCCCTGCAGGCGCCCAGCGAAGGGAGCTGAGATCTGAGGGGAAGGCTGGAGAGGGGGGGTGAGCGGGAGTCCCACTGCTGTGTCCTTGGTGACTTTGTCCAGGAAGGCCGGTGACTAGATGCAGTTGGGTGTCTTGCTCTCTGTCATTTGTTTGCCAGCTTGTCGGGTCATCTGGTCCCTCCCACCCCATCACCCCAAAGACCACAACAGCCCTGAGCTTCCCTGACCACGTGGGGGATACGAGCTTCAGGGAGAAGAAGCTGTAGATTCTGGGAGAATTTTAGGTGGTGACCCTAAGGGATTGGGGGTAACCATGGGGAGAGGGGAAGGCCTGCCCCTTCTCTTTGCACAGGTGGGCTGCTGCCCCTGACCCTCAGCCATGTGGCCCCATTCCGTGTCAGCACACCCAGAGGCACGCATGCGCACTGCTTTGAGGTGGGCACAGGGTCAAGAGCAAGTGAGGCCCTCCTTACCTCTCTCCCAGGGCGGCTCTGAGCGGGGATCCTAACCGCCCCACCCCCCACACACTCTTGCACGAATCAGCCTCCTACGGGCCCTTCCTCTCCCCTTGCTGCTTTTCCGTTTGCCTAATTACCAAGCAGAAGTTGCATTCTGGTTTGCTTTATTTTTATACGTGAAATACCCCCCCCAAAGCCTGATATCCTGCTATATTCCGTGTTGGTTGGGGCATCGGTCATCTCCCCTTAATGCCACCCCTTCCCCACCCACATGTCATAGGAAACAAGGAGGTTTGGTGTCTCCAGTTTGAGATGGGAAGTTGGGACACCTCCCTGTCTTATTCCCCTCTCTGACCCTCAGTGTGCCCTTCTGTGAAATGGGCGTATTGGGTCCAAGTCCTCTTCATAAAGCACTGCTGGTGTCCAGACGGGTGCTGAGGATTCAGTGCCGGTCAGTGGCTCTGGCACTGGGGCCTCTAGCCTCCCACAGCCCCCTTGTTCTTGCCCTGCAAAGGGGTCCGGGGCAAAACGAGCCCCATCCTTCTGCTGAAAAGAAGGGATGATTGAGGTCCAACCTCAGTGTGAGGTGGGCACAGTGGGAGGGGTTACCCCATTGAAAAGACCAGGAAACTGGGGTTCTGGGAGGCAAAGCTGCTTCGCTGGGGTGAAGAGCCCAGCTGCTCTGGTGTTTGGGGAAAAGCCCATTCAAAGGAGGGAGCCTGGGATGTTGAGGCCGCTGCAGAGCTGGCAGGTCCCTCCTCCCCCGCCCCCCACTGCCCACCCTTCCCAGGCAGCCCTGGTTGAGGGGTCAACCCAGAGGAGGAACCTGTTAGGTGGGGGGTGCTGGGCCATGAACGGCCCTTTCAGCCTCCATGGGGACCCAAGTGGACACACCACCATTCCCACCTTCTGGGGTTTTATTGGTTGGTTGGGTTGGGTTGGGTTTTTTGGGTTTTGGGGTTTTTTCGCTTTTATTTTGTTTTTGCACTTGGCCCACGCCGGACAGTGGAGCCCCGTAGGGTCAGTTCCGCTTCCGGGCTCCCATGCACTAGTCCAAGGCAGCCTCTCTGGGGGCTTGTATGGTTTAAGGAATCACTTTTAAAAAGAAAAGGAAAGTGTTTAAAGGTTTTCGGTTTTTTCGGTCTGCATCTCCTCTCAGATTCAAAAAGGAATTTAGGGGCTAACACTCCAGGAGAGGGTCTCCCCAGCCTGACTCGCATCTTGCTGGCAGTCACCAAGATGCCAGAGTACGGGGCCAGGCTGAGTGGGGACTGAGGACCCCACGCCCCATGCCTACGGGGTCCCCCTGCCCCTCCTCGAAGGAGTTGATACCCTGCTCCAACACTGAGTGAGTGCCTACTGTATGCAGAGCTTCAGCTAGGCAAATGGGGTTGGTGGTCTAACAGGGGACCCCTTGCAACAGGCCAAGCAAGGTAGAAGGAACGAAGGGTTCTGGGGCCTGCCCCCCTTCTTGGGAGGAGTGCAGATGGACACTTTTTGTTCGTTTTAATTTAAAAAAACAAAGGCCTAAAAAAATGTATCTTATAATTTTTTTTTTAATTTTTGAAAAGCTCATTTAAATGAATTGTGCACGAATGAATTCTATATATATAAAATATACGTATATAGCTCTATATTGGGGGAGGGGCGCCATCTCTTTCTTTCTCTTTCTCATTTTAAAAATGAAGTGTTGTTGCCTTTGTCTGTGGTTCAACCATCCAGCTGCCAGCTGGCTAAACTTTGCCTCCAGTGGTGCCCAAGAGGGACTGAGCGGGCGGCAGGAGACCAGAAATGGAGATGTCGCCCCTCACCCCCACGTGGGGGTGGGTCCCCCAGGCCACCTGCCCGCTCCCGCTCCTGGAGCCTGCAGGTGGAGAAGACGGCGTGTTTTGGGTGTGGGCTTTGGTTCTGTTCCCGATTCGGTTGTTTCTGGGCCGGGGGAGGGGGGTTTGTGCCGATTACTCTCGTCTTGTACGTTTAGTTCCTGCTGCTCTTCAATGTTGTATCAATGCCAGGAAGGGGGAGTGAAAAGCCTCTTTTGCCCCCCCCCCCAAATAAATTGTCACATTCCGAAGCTAAGGCCTGGCCCCTAGGGTGGGGATGTGTCTGTCTCATTTCTTCCCGCCGTGCCTGTGGTCTTTACACATCACATCTGGTCAGGCCTCACCTGCTGCACGTGAGGAGGGGTTTGGCCTGGCCTGCCAGCTGTGGTCCCATTTCTGAGCTCACCGCCTCCCACCTCGCAGCCGGTAGGTGGGCTGAGCTGGGGGTGAGGACCCCAAGCCGTGCAACTGCAGGGCTTCCAGGCTGGTGGGTACCTTGGAGGGGGGGAGGGCCTGCCACTGCCAGCTCCCTGCTCCCCGGCCCCCACTTGGAATCATAGTAGCTGCAGACGAGGGAGCCTGAGGGGCTGGGTCCCTAACAAGCAGCTGCTTTTTTTTTTTTTTTTTTAAGATTTTATTTATTTGAAGACAGATCACAAGTAGGCAGAGAGGCAGGCAGAGAGGGTGGGGGGAGCAGATTCCCTGCCTAGCAGAGATCCCAATGCAGGGCTCGATCCCAGGACCCCGAGACCATGGCCCAAGCTGAAGGCAGAGGCTTAACCCACTGAGCCACCCAGGCGTCCCCCTAACAAGCATCTTGCCACAGCGCCTGGGAGAGCAGACCAGTGCAGAGAAATGTTTTCTGGGTGCTTGCCTCCAGTGGTGCACAAGAGGGACTGAGCGGGCGGCAGGAGACCAGAAATGGAGATGTCGCCCTTCACCCCCACGTGGTGCTTATCTCCAATGAGATAAGCAGCCACAAGGCGCCCTCTCCCCACGCAGAGGAGCCTCCGGGGTTTAAAAGCCGCCACCCCGGGCAATCCCATACCTTCCTCAAGGGCCCACCCCTCTGCTCTTGAGCCACTTTTGTGGCTCTTAAGCAGGTGTCCCCCCTGAATCCTCCCACAGCACCCACACCGCCCCCATCATGAAATCCCCACTGTCTCTCCTCTGGGATGTCTCCGCACCCTGCGCACCCCCACCCATCCTGACCCATCTGCCAGGCTCCATTCTTGCCTGCATCACCCCTGCCTGTTCCACACGAGTGCCACAAGGGGGCTGGAACCCCCCCCCCCCCCGCCCCCACCTTGCCTTGCCCTCAGGATCCCAAATCCTCCACCTGGCGGCCTCCTGGGGGTGCAGGCCCCTCCCACTGTCCTTGGGTACTCTCAGGGGTTCCTCCCATGGTCAGCAGCACCTCCCCGTCCACAACCCGAGGCCTTGTCCCTCTGTGGGTGGGAGCGCGTCATCCCGTGATAACCCGCAGCTCACAGCCTGGCGCCTGACCCACTGGGCCCTCCATCTTTTCTCCAGTTGTCACCCCCTTCCTGATGGGGTCAGAGAGGCCGGGGAGTAACTGAGCAGCAGACCTGGGACCCCAGGACAATTCATCCAACTGGTCCTGGGCCAGCAGGACAAATGGAAGTGTGTCCCTGTCTGCCCCTGGTCCCGGCAGGTAGGTGGTAAAGGGGGCGAGGGATGTGGTGTCCCTCTGAAGTCAGGGCTGGCCCTTCTCCAGGGCAACTACTCCAAGCCATCCCTCCCTCCCCCTGGCATCTCACCAGGTGTTCAGCGTTTTCTTCTCCAAAACTCCTTAATCCACACTGAGCGAAAGAACAGCCGGAAGCTCAGCCCACCCACTACAGGCCAAACCCCAGTGAGAGCTTTTCTGTCTCCCTTCATCCCCCTCTCTCCGCCGCCCCACCGGCACCCCGGGCACCTGCCCCACTCCCCGGTGCCTAGCAAAGCCTCAAGGGAGGAGCTGTCAGGTTCCCATGGGGAGAGACTAGGTTAATTCATTCATTTGCCAAAGTGGCTTGGTTCTCAGTGATGGCAGGGGCTGCCCTCCAGGCCAGACTTGCCCCCAAGCCCCATGCTCCCTGGGACTGAGAACACGGGGGCGGCTGCCCTTGTGAGGCAGGTGCCTTCAGAGACTTAGAGTCGCTGCCATCCCTTGTCACAAGTCACAGTGCCTTGTCGCATGCCATCACTAAGCAGTGAGCATGATCACAACTGCTTCTTAAGGAGCACTGGAGGGTTTGTTTGCAGGGCTGGGCAGGACCACTGGGCCCAGAGGCCATGATGCCCTGTCTGAAATGCGTCAGCGTCACTGTTGGTGTCATGGGGTTTATCTGCCAGGTGGCCCCTGACCCAGCACCCCCAGCCTCACCTCCTATTCCTGGGCCTTGCCTGGGGTCCAGGTCAGCCATGCGGCGAGAATCAGGGCTGGGCCAAGGGAAGGACGGGGGTGGGGATAGGCGAGGACAAGTTCACAAAGTCACTCCCATCATTTTTTTAAAGCTGTAAGTGCAGTGATTTTTCTGTCCTTACCAAGCTCTGCCTGAAGTGAAAACGGAGGCTCAGCGTGGTTGCCTCCAGATGGCAAGCCCCCCTCAAGCCAGATCACAGGCTTGTGTGCCCATTCTGCACCCTTTGTTCAGGCTGCGTGCTTCTGACAGTTCGAACTTCAAATGGCTCCAGCTCTGAGAACTCAGGGACCAGATCCACATGTGGGCTCTGCAAGGGAAGCAGCAGGGGAGAGGCCCCACCCTCCAGACATCCATCCTCAGCAGAGGAGGGACAGAGGAACAGATGACCCTGGTGAGCACTAATGAGACCGGGCACAGCAGAGGTGGTGCGGATGGGAGGGATGGCCAGAGTTGAGGGAGATTTGGAATATTGAAGATTTTGCGACTGGCTTGCAGTGCTTGCAGGAGAGCGCCTCTGAAAACCTCCTGGGTGTCTAGTGAGCGAGAGTGGGTGTTGGTGCCACTCATGGGGCAGACGGGCGGAGGAGCCTGGTGGAGGAGGCGGCTTGGGAGGAGGGTGAATGCAGTTTGGGACACCTTGGGTGTGAATCAGGAGGGATTTTGATCCATAGATGTGAGACTTGGAGCAGCAAGTTCCTGCTCACCGAGGGACTGCTAGAGGAACCTGTCCTTTAGTTGAAGAACCTTTGTGCCCAAGTATAGCTCAGCTCTGAGATGTCACCAGACACCTGGGAAGGATCACTTAGAACTTAGGTGCTTTGCTCCAGAGGCCACTGCCTGCCACCCACCCAACAATCTCATGCCTTTCCTCTGGGTGAGGTTGTGGGGCAGTTGGCTGGGGATAGTGAGTCAGACAAGCAGTGTATGGGCGGGTGCTTACCAGGGTCCCTCAGAGGCTGAATGAGTGGAACCCAGGACTTGGGCATGGTGAATGGAAGCTTCCAATGGGATGTTACACAATACCTAGAGATACTACTGTATAACAGACATTCTGTTAAATACCCAGCTGACCTTCCAAGGTAGTAAAGAAATCCTCAAGGACCATAAACAAAGAGGAAGCCAAAATCAGAGTGATAAGAAGATGCCAATCCTTTGCCCTGCAGGGCGAGTCTGCAGTGACACCAGGACAGGTGTGGGGAGGTGTTGGCCTTTGTTGAACTTGGTAACCAAGGAGCTTGGAGTCTACATCTATATACAGTTGGGAGACAAGGCCCCTGGCCATTGCCAAAAAGAGATCTGAAACCAAGACACCTGAATAAAGCATGTCTTCAATGAAAAGACAAATGTTAAAAAAAAAAAAAAAAGTTGTCAGAGACATTGTCTCATTTTTGGCTCTGGTTGGAAAAACAAAAATGAAATCTCTCTTGATTATGACTCTAGACCTTCACTAACACAAATTTGAGATTTGAATTTGCATTACCCGTGTGGTTCCAGAACTACCGAGTCTGATAATTAACATACAAAGCAAATGTGGGATGCGTTACACCCACAGAGCATGTGGCAATGGGAAATACAAGCCTCCCTGGAGGGACGTTCCCACGATAAAAGCCACAGTGTGATACTCACAGATAAAACCCTCCTTAATGTGAGCTTGCAATCCAAAATTACAAGACATACAAAGATGCCGGCCACAAATAAATGCACAGGAGAATTACAAACAGCATGTATGGAATCTTGCACCTGACACATCACTGTCAAGCACACACTGAAGATTTCCAGCCATTACATCATGTGGCATGGTAAAAAGCAAATCTCAGTACATTTCAAGAAATTGTCATCACAGTTTCTGTAGAATTAAATGAAAAACCAGTAGTTAAAAGAGAACTGAAAAGCCAAGCCTCATATACTTGGATAGTAACCGGGGTCTCTCTTTGCCCGGCATCTTGCTCCCTCCCCAAACTTCTGAAATCTCTGTAGAACAACGAGACTCAGGGTAAGTGTGAAAATGCGGATACATGGCAGACACATAGGAGGCACACAGCCAATCGGAGTTGAAGCTAGAAGGGAACAGGTCCCCTGCGGTCCCTCTAGATGGAATATGACCTTCATTAGAGCAGAAGACCAAAGTCTTCTTTGTCTCTTCCCAAGGCTGGGCTCAGAGTGTGACAAAGACATGAGCCTCCATTTAAATGACAGCTGCTAGCAATTAGCCTTTATGAGCCAGAGGGAAACATCTATGCAGAGCCGAGATGGGCTGATGAAAATGGGACAAAGCAGGTGGCAGGGGTTCTTGGTGCTGTGGCATCAAGACAGGCCCCCCCCCTGCCAGCCTTCGGTCCCCCTCATCTCATGGTGTGAAATCCCAGCACGAGTCACGCATTCTTTCGGGGTGGATTTGGAGGTCCCTAGGGGTTCTCTGTTAAGGCTCCGATACTCCTGTCTGTGATCAAGGCAACAGGATGCACTTTGGAAAAGGCAATTGTAGATGGTCCCCCACAGGGACTCATTAAAGTGACCGTCCTCTCTCAGGCTCCCTTGGCACAGTTTCCATGTCGAAGTCCCGGCGGAAGCTTTCTGTTCTGATCAGCCCTGATCTGCTCCTCCACACTCATCCCTCCTCCGCCTGCCTTTCACCCCTGCCACCAGCAGGAGACTCTTGTCTGGGCTCCAGGGGTCGGTTTACTTCCCCTCTCCAGCCCTCGTGCCCCTCAGCTGTTGTGGAAGCCGGGAGTCCCTGCTTGGCAGGGTTCTTGGGAGGCCTGAGGTGATGGGTGTGAGAGGGTTTTTGTTCAAGCACCTCTTGGGTAAGAGGAGATATCTTCCAGACCTGTGTATCCGGACTTGGCCATCCCTCTGACTTCCCGCCCAGGGGCTCCGAGGGTTTGCTCACCAACTCTCAATGCCATCCTCCCACATAACAGCTTCCAGATCATTGAGAAGCAGTGGGTGAGTCCCAGCTCTGCCACTCTGTGATCTCAGTGCCGTCAGTCACTCTCTCTGGGGCCTCTGCCTCCTCTTCTGTAAAACAGAGGAGAGGGGCTTCCTCTAATCATCCTTCCAACCAAGAACTGCTCTAAGGACAGTTAATACAGACGGAGTGGACTTTACAAGGATTAACTAATTAAACCCTCACAACCCAGAGAGCTCAGCACCCATGATATAGAAATGAGGTCTCTCTGTGTTCTAGAAAGGTGAAGTTTCGGCTCACGAATTCCTATGAGGTAGAGGTGGGATTTGAACCCGTGTAGTCATCCTTCCCACTGTGCCCACATCCTGCTGTGTAGCTTGGTAGGTGAGGGCACACTAAGTAGAGCTGGGCTGCCTGACTGTATGGGCCTTCCACAGCGTGTTGCTCAGGCTCTGTCGTGCCTCAGTTTCCCCATCTGTAAAATGGGAGGTGAGAGTAATACTCTCTTCCTCCTGGGATTGCAGGGAACCCTGCTGAGGGCCCCATGAGCCAGGCTTTGAGCCTCACACTGGAGTTTCATTCTGGTTTGCTGCTCCCATGGTGCAGCCAGGGAAACTGGCAAGAGAGACCGAGTCACTTCCTCTGGGTGGCACCCTTGGTAAGTTGTGTGCGGAGCTGGAATTGAAACCCAAACACCTTAACTTCAAAGTCCATGCTTTCAACCCCTCTGCTCTACCCTGATGTGACACCCTCAGGCTCCGTATTCAAAACCAGTCTCCGGACTGCAAATTGGCCCCCACGGGCTGCCTGACTCACTGCCTTCCACTGGTGGGGTCTGAACCCTGCGCCTCACCTCTGACTCATCCCTTTCTGGCCTGTCTCCAGTGTTTGTGACCGAGGGACCTGTAATGGAAGTACCACTCCAATCCCTCCCTTTCTCCTCAGCTCTGCTGCCCGCCCCAGTCCAGACCAGGTACCCCCATTCCAAAGCATAGACTTGCAAAGGGGAGGTGCTCCCGGTCCCTCAGCCCTCCAGGGCTGTGTGGCCAAGCGAGGGGATTTTCAGAGAACCCAAGGGCATGGCATGTGTTCCCTGAGGTTGAGGATGAGCGACAAAGTGGAGAGGCTGGCTAGGCTTCTGCTTCCGCTTCTGCGAGGCAAGGACCGAGCTGCTTGGGGACTAGCCTGCTCTCCCAACCTCTGGGGGCCAGGATGTAAGTGTGTTTCCCAGGACCCCAGAGGGAACCTTGCAGAATGTGGCTGGTTCGAGGTCATTCTGAATGAGGACCCTGCCCCAAGAGGATTGGTGGGGGTTGAAGGGAAAGCAGGGAAGGGGCATGAGATCCTATCCAAAGCATTCATGTTGGGTTGGACCCTGAAAGGCAGGAGCTGAAGGGGACTCTAAACCCAGCCAGCCCGGGGAGGCTTTGCCCATGTAGAAACTACAGGTAGGAGATCCCTAGTGATGGGGGGGATGTCCCTGAAGAACTTTAGAAGTTCCGTTAATGAGAAAGAGTGCCTCCTTCCTCATGATACAGGTCTTTGAATTTAAGGCAGACTTGAGGGAAAGGAGAAGCTTTGAACAGAGCTTAAAGCTTTGCTACTAAACCAGATGATTCTAATATCTAAAAAATAGGGAAAAAACCCAAGAGTGACTGAAAAAGTTATGAGAGATGCCTGAGATTTCATCCAAAGTGGGAAAGATGGGGTCAACCGAACAGGTTGACAAGGCAGACCCTGGGGAAGAGTACAATGATTTCGGCCTGCAGTCTGCCAAGCATAGCTCTCTCTGGGTCTGTTCACTGCTTCAACCTCCAAACGCCCCCCTTTCCTCCCTTCAGGCCTGCCAGAACAGCCTTCCCTGCACTATGCTTCCTCCTAGAAAGTCCACGTAGCCTAGTGGTCATGAACTTAATGTCTGGGTTTGAATGGCAGCTTCTCGCCTTGGCAGCTGTGTGACCTGAAACAAGTTGCTTGACTTCTCTGTGCTTCACGAACCATACCATGGGGCTGGTGATAGTAGCATGCCTGTTCCATTGGAGTTTTGTGAGGTTTTCGATGATAACAGATCGAAAACTGTTTCTACTTAGCAGCAGAGCAAGGACCACCATCAAATGCTTTCTCCTTGCGGTATAATCTCGGGAAAGTCCTTTTCCCTCCCTGAATCACCATTTCTGTATCTGAAAAAAAACACAAATTGTATGTGGGTGCAATTTGCTAGTGGCTGCAGCCAGTGCTGGCGGTAGGCAGACTTTAGAGGAGAGAGACCCAAGGCCCGACCCATCCAGTAAGGCCAGTAAGAGGGCTGGTCGACTCAGTGGGCAGGAGCAGGGGTCCAGCCAGAAGGACCACCCACTGGACCCTGTCCTCCTGCATGGTCCCTTCTTCCAGCTTCTGGGAGAGTCTCCCCAACCTGCCCCCCACTTTCCCTAGGGATCACCTTGGGTCCCTTGAGCTAGATCAGGAAACACGTGGTATTTGAGAAGTAGCTGCCAGACATCATGAGCGGTCATCTGGTGAGGTCCCAGGTACCCCCTTGTCTCTAACCCCATCACAAGCCTCAGCTCTGACCCTTCAGTGTCCACCTGTCCCTGAGCCTCCTTCACAAGGAGACCTTTTATCTTTTAGAGGCCTTCCATCGTCTCCATAGACAGGTCTGCCCATACCCATCCTATGGGTTAAGAAAGGGTTGCTCCTGGAGCCCTAAGGCTTGGTTTCCTTGCCTTCAGGAGCTGTGTCTGCAGAATCCTGGGGGTTATCAGAAAACTCTCTTTCCTAGCGGAGCTAAAGAAATGTACATCAGCCCTCAGGTTCCATCACGGGTGAAGTAGATACACCCAGAACACACACTGGGTGCCAGTGATCCAGATATGGAACAGATACCGTGCCAAACCTCCAGAAGTTCACAGATCATTGCAACAGAAACCAGTGCCGGGCCCACAGCGGTTCCTGGCCCTCCCCCTCCTCCTGTCTCTGGGGTCCGGGGAGGGCCAGGAGAAGGAGATGAACTGAGCCCAGGGCAGTGTGAGGCTCCCAGGATGTACTTGGCTATTTCCTCCTTGTTCAGGGTCTGATCTACTTGGAGAGAGAGCAAGAGCATGCAACGTGGAGTCTGCGAACGTCCAGGTTCAAATCCCAGGCATACCTGCACTGACCGTGGGGCCCTGGGCAAATGTCAGAACCTCTCTGAGTTTCAATTCTTATCTGGGAACTAGGGAAGATTCCAATGTGGAACTCCGGGTTTGCCATGGTGAGTAACAGAGTAACAAGTGTGGGCAGGAGGGATGGACTGAGCACCCACGGTTGGCAGAATGATGGCAAGACAGTGAGAGCACCCCGGCCCCCGGACAGCCACGGAAAGAGGACACAGCCTCACTGGCCAGCCACTCATCCTGGTCTTTCTTGGCTGCGTCTGGCTGCAGGCACACACCTTCCAGCCAACTGCCAGGCCCCCTACAAGGAGGACACCCGCTTCCTCCTTGGTTCTCGGCCCCTCCTGAGCTGCGAACAGATGTCCTCGCTTCCTGCCTGAGCCTGAGAGGTGGGTTGGCTCCTTTTGCTGCTTCCAGGGAGGCAGAAACCCTGGATGGAAATCTCTGGGCTTCCCCAGAGAGGAAAGCTCTCCCCTCCCTGGCTTCTGCCCCTTCTCCCTGGCCGGGCTCCTAGTTGGGGGAATTTGCTGCTAATAGGCAAACATTTCTGAGCGCTGTTTTCCCTTGGAAGGTCCCAGGCTGGGGTATGTTGATCGAAGATGTATACCTTAGTCGGAATGACTCCCCACTCTGTTCAGGAAGGGGATGGGAGGAGAGCCAAGAAAGGAGAGAGTGCCGACGGGGGAAGGCACTGTAGGCACTTGGGGAATAAAGGTAAAGCAGTAAAAAAGAGGGGGCATCTGGGTGGCTCAGTTGGTTAAGCATCTGCCTCTCGCTCAGGTTATAATCCCAGGGTCCTGGGATCGAGCCCCGCATTGGGCTCCTTGCTCAGCGGGGAGCCTGCTTCTCCCTCTCTCTCTTCTCCTCCCCTGGCTTGTACTTGCCCTCTCTTTGTGTGTGAAATAAATGAATAAAATCTTTAAAAAAAAAAATAGAAGAGGAAATTAACCTTTACTGGGCACCTAATATGTGCTAGAAATAAATAAGGAAGGGATGGCATGTTTGGGGCATTTACTAAGGGTCAGGCACTGGGCATACAAAAGAACATGGTGAGAAATTGTCCTCGACCTTGAGTCCCTGGAAGATTTTATGTACATCTCATCTGCTCTTTTCCCGTTCTCACTCTGTGATAGTTACCATGAGCCCACTTTACAGACGAGGAGAAACTAAGGCAGCTCTGATTCTGGGACAGTCCATCCCTGGCTGGGGACTGGACCCTCAGGATGGAGATGTCCAGGATGGACAGTGGCAGCTCTCCTTGTCCCTCAGCCCCTGCTTCCCCACTTCCCAGAGAAAGGAAGTGTTCTCTCTCTCTCTCTCTTTGGTAAAGATTTTATTTATTTATTTGTCAGAGAGAGAGAGAGCACAGGCAGGCAGAGTGGCAGGCAGAGGCAAAGTGAGAAGCAGACACCCTGCTGAGCAAGTAGCCAATGTGGGACTCCATCCCAGGACGCTGGGATCATGACCTGAGGCAAAGGCAGACGCTTAACCCACTGAGCCACCCAGGCGACCCAAGGAAGTTCTTTAGCTCCCAGACACACCCCAAGAGGAACTGCCTGCTTTCGCTGGGAGTTTGAGTAGCCACAAGTGCCAGTCCCCCAGAGCCCTGCCCTGGAGGGGCTCATGGTCTTGCAGGAGACAGGTAAAGTGGGAGATGCTGTAGTGGAGGGAAGAATGTGGGGGCTTAGGAAGGCAGGAAGAGGGAGAGTCATGTCCTGATCGATACCCATTATGTACGGGCACCTGGGGATGTGTGATTTGGAGAGAGCTCGTGTGACCAACCAGCCCGATCTTCCCAGGTTGGAGAGGTTTCCCAGGACACAGGACTTGCAGCGCTAAACTGAAATGAGTTGGTCACCCAAAGCCCCGAGTTCAAGCCTCGAGTCCATCACGGGCCTGTGGGCAGAAACTACCAGGTGCCAAACTAGCAGTGTTCTCGCATTTTTTTAGACATGACTTTGCTGTAGCCTGAAGGTTTTCCCTACCCCAACAACAACAACATACCTCGGTTCAAGAAACATTTGTTGAGTGGATGTATTATACCATGGACTTCACTAGTGTATAGGAAGGAAAGAATATTCCTCCCACCTTTTCTCAGCAGAGGTAAAAAGAGGGCAAGGGGCATTTACAATGGGTAGTGGAGGAGGGAGACAGCGGATCCCTCTTGGGGCCCTGAGACCAATGGCACCCCTGGCAACCGCAGATCTTTCTACAGTCCTTATAGTTTTCAGTTCTCCAGAATGTCATGAAAGTGGAGTCATACAGCATGTGGCCTTTTCAGACTGGCTCATTTCCCTTAGTCATATACATTTAAGGTTCCTCCATGTCTTTTCATGGCTCGATAGCTCCTTTCTTCTCATCAGTATTTAAGATTCCATCTGGATGTACCAGTTCACACACTGAAGGACATCTTGTTTGCTCCCAAGTTTGACAACTATGAATAAAGTGCCTATAAACATCCGTGTGCAGGTTTGTGTGCGGGTCTCACCCCAGCTTCTGAGCTGAAGCCATCTTCTTTTGGAGCAGCTCCCAGTTAATGACCAAGCATGAACACGGTGTTAGGGACTGGGCATCTCTGCCCAATGCAAGATTCCCTGATGGTCAGTCTTGACCCTGGAGCTCCCTGTTGGGTTGGGCAAGACTTTGGCAGATCTGCACTGAGGTCTGAGGCTCTCACAGCCCGCAGCCTCCAATCAACCACTTGTAGAACCAACCCCATCTGCTGCCTGGAGGACCCAAGTGGCAAAATCTACCTCTAAATGATCCATCCAGTTCTCTCGGTCATCCAACCTCCAAGACTCCATTCCTGCCGGGCCCCTAGCTTGTCTCCCTGCTTCCTCTCCTACCCTGATACGACCCAGTCTCCATACAACCACGAGAGTGATCTTTTACAAACACAAACCATGTGATGTTACTTCCCTACTTCAAGCCTTCCAGCTGGGCTTAGAATCAAACCCATTCTCCTCCCCTAGCCTGTGACGCCCTACATGACTTCACCCTGCCTTTCTCTCCAGATTTCCTCTCTCTCCTGAAGTTCACTCTTCTTCAGCCCCAGTGGCCTTCTTTCTGTTCCTGGAACACACCAAGCTCATTTCTGCTGCAGGGCCTTTGCACAAGCCATCTGCTCTGCCTAGAACACTAAGTCCTTCCCCAGATTTTTGCATGGCTGGTTTCTCAGGTCATTCAGGTCTCAGCTCATAAGCAGGACTTTTCTGACAACCTTACAAATAATGCCAATTTCTCAAATCTGCCCCCACCAACACACACACACACACACACACACACACACAAACTGCCTACAACTTTCTATAATATTACTTTTTACATTTTCGTTGTAGTTCTCATGACTATTATAAATAAACTCATTTATTTAATTATTCATTTGTTTACTGTTTGCCTCCCTACTAGAATATAAACTCCGAGTTTGTCTTATTTCCAGCTCTCCCCAGGGCCTGGCATTTTGCCTGGCACAAAGTCGGTCTCAAAACATATATTTTGAATGAATAACTATACTTGTTCATTTAGGGCAGAATTCCCTTACCCTAAGAATGGAATATAAGTAAGAAATAAAAAGCCTAGAGACGCGAGACTTTAGAGGGAAAATGTGGGGACAATTCAAGTCTGAGAGGAGTTCCCCTGAGAATCTGTTTCTGGCCATCTCTGGAGGGATTCTGTGTTAGGAATGGGGGGGCACAGCCTCTTCCACAGCCCCGGAGAAATGGGCTTGACCACTAGGCGGTACAGTACTACCTCTTAAGGGGTTTGGAATTTATTCCATAAGGGACAGGGAAACCACTGATGGGTTTAGAAGCAGGGGAGCAGTGTGTTCCTACCACAGGTCTAAAAAGCCATTCCGGGGCAAAACAGATCAGTTTAAACAAGATTTGACTCAAGTCTTTGAACCCGTTTATCCAATTGTCCCCAAATCTCATGGGTTAGGGCCACATAATAGTGACACCCTTTGGTGCCTAAGCCCTTGGCAGCAGCCCCTTCTCTCGGCCTGGCATGTGTGTGTCTGGATTTTCTGCAACAGTTTCTCCTGGGGATGTGAGGCATGTGTTTCTGTCTTTACAGAACGCGTAGATGCACCAGGAGTTCTGATGCCTCATGCACCTGCAGGACTTCACAGGCCCCCTTCTGCCTGCGCTTGTCTTCAGAGAGCCTGGCTCACCTCTCCATCAGGGTGATGCTTCTTCCCCCAGGCTGTGCTGCCTGGCGGGGTTTCCAGGTCAATGCTCCAATGAGCACCAGCTCACATCCATGCACGTGGGACTCTGAGGGTTCATCATATAGAGCTTGCCCTCGCTTGGCTCCCACGGTATAGCTCATGATCCTTGACACCCAGAGAGATCTGGGGAGCACGGCGGGCATCATCCTGGGGCTGGGGGAGGGGTGGGGTGTGAAAAGCATGTGCTCAGGGACCACTGGGCAGGATCCCGGTGGTCAAAGAGCATCCCCCAGGATTGTGGCCTTTTGAGAAATGTTCTGGTCCCTCCCGACCACCGGCACTATGCAGAGACCACGAGGTAGCCACGGTGGTTCAGAGCCCCAGTGTGTGTCTCTTCCTCAAGTCAAGAATACAGGTGAGGCAGGGAGACAGCCCAGACTCCAGGTCAGGACTGGCCTGGGTGTGGCCTTGGCCAATGACTCCCAAGAGCCACAGCCCCTCTCCTCCACCTTTGCAGCAAACATCCAACATCCGCAGCCTTCTGAGTGCCCTTCCAGCACTGGGAACCCAGGCCTCTCAGAAAACACCTCTCAGAAAACCTGAATTGTGGAGGATTTTTTAAAAGTTTTTAATTGCAAAGTTAATTTGCAACAATATATATATAGACATTTGTGAAAGGAGAAAGTAAAAGTCTCCTCAGCCACCCCCACACCACAGCTCACTCCCATTCCTTCCGGTTCCTTCCACTGCCTGGTCCACATGCCCAGCAGGGTTTTGCCTTCCTACTGTAGACTGCGATGGGGAGGTCGGGAGAGGGGTCTTCTCTGGGACCCCTGGTGTTTCCTGCCCTTAAGGATTCTCAGAGTGGGGGGAACTTCTGCTATCTTCTGAGATCAGAAGAAGTTTTTGCTTGTTTTTCTGCCGTGTGTGTGTGTGTGTGTGTGTGTGTGTGTGTGTGTTCGTTCTTGGGGAGTTTTTTGAAGGGTGTGGAGGGGAGTGAACCCTGTTCCTTCAGGAGGTCCCAGGTGGGGAGTGACAGGCTGGCGGTTGGCTCAAAATCTCCAGTCCCCTGCCCCTAACACTGACCTCTTTTCTTCTGCCCACGCCCACCCCAGCTCCATCGCACAACCTGAGTCCCCCCAGAAGTGCCTGAACCCCAGTGCTGCTCCAACGCATCCTGGCTGCGTGACCTTGGACAGCGACCCGACCTCGGTGGGCCTCAGGCTTCTCCTTTCCCCGGTGAGCGTGTCCACCGTGAGGTTTCCCTGCGCCCAAGCTTGTAGCTCGCCAGGCCCTTAGCCGACACGAGACAAGCTCCCCGCCAGGTAGCAGTCGGCATTACGGGTTCGGGGAGGGGGCGGGAGCCCGGGACGGGTGCGGCAGGGGTCCCGGGGGAGTCCCGCCGCGTGGCCACCGGCCCCCTATCTCCTAATCCGCTCCTTGCTGTGCGGGCGGCTGGATCACGATCTCGGCGGCGCCCCGGCCGCGGCGCCCGGCACGGAACGGGTGCGGGGCTGGGCCAGGGCCGGCCCGGGGGAGCCTGCGGGGCGGGGCCGCCGCGCCCGCTCCCCCTCCCCGCCGCCCGCCGCCTTCTCCTCCTCGCGCCGCCCGGGCTCAGAGCGGCGGCAGCAGCGGCCGCGGCAACAGCTCCCGCTCGGGCTCCGGCTCCCGCTCGGCCCCGTTCGGCCCCGCGCGCCCGGGCCCCGCGCCCCGACCCCGCCGCCGCGCCTGCCGGGGGGCCTCGGGCGCCCCCGCCGCCCGCCTCACGCTGAAGTTCCTGGCCGTGCTGCTGGCCGCGGGCATGCTGGCGTTCCTCGGTGCCGTCATCTGCATCATCGCCAGCGTGCCCCTGGCGGCCAGCCCGGCGCGGGCGCTGCCCGGCGGCGCCGACAACGCCTCGGCCTCCTCGGCCGCCGCCGCCGCCGCGTCCCCGGGCCCGCAGCGCGGTCTCAGCGCGCTGCACGGCGCGGGCGGCTCGGCCGGGCCCCCCGCGCTGCCCGGGGCGCCCGCGGCCAGCGCGCACCCGCTGCCACCCGCGCCCCTCTTCAGCCGCTTCCTCTGCACGCCGCTGGCGGCCGCCTGCCCGTCGGGGGCCGAGCAGGGCGACGCGGCGGCCGGCGAGCGGGAGGAGCTGCTGCTGCTGCAGAGCACGGCCGAGCAGCTGCGCCAGACGGCGCTGCAGCAGGAGGCGCGCATCCGCGCCGACCAGGACACCATCCGCGAGCTCACCGGCAAGCTGGGCCGCTGCGAGAGCGGCCTGCCGCGCGGCCTCCAGGACCCGGGACCCCGCCGCGACGCCATGGCCGACGGGCCCTGGGACTCGCCCGCGCTCATCCTCCAGCTGGAGGACGCCGTGCGCGCCCTCCGGGACCGCCTGGACCGCATCGAGGTGAGCGCCGCGCGCCGTCGGGCAGCGGCAGGGGGTGTGCGAGGGGCGGAAAGGGGAGGCCGGCACCTGCGGTCCGTGAGACACCGGCACCGGGGTGGGGCGCGCGGGAAAGGCTCGTTCCCCTCCCGGTTTCCTCCAGACTCCGCTGTGCTGAGCCTCAGTTTCCGCATCTGTGAAACGGGCGTCACGGCGTCCGCAAGTAGCAGGATTTAGTGAAATGTAGGTATGTGAAAATGCTTGGCACGTAGTAGGACCTCATTAGATGTCCGTTTCGTTTGTTTCTTGCAGACACCCCCAAAGCAGCCCCCGTCCCCTTCTCTTCCTAGGGTGGGGGCGGGAAGCTAGGAGGCGCTGTCCGAGGGACTCCGGAAACTGCTGTCCTGCGAAGAGCAGGGACCAGAGTGTCCCATCAGCCAAATCCCGGTGTCCCTCAGCGCTTCCCAACCCGGTATCCCCCCGCTCGGCCTCGGACCACAGACCCAAGGGCGGCGGCTTAGATGGCGCGGGCCCAGCCCCCAGTACCTGGAAGCCAGCAGCTCTGGGTGGAGAATAGGGCGTCCCGCGCGTTCCTCCTCCTACGCACACCTTCTTGGGAAACCCCTGGGTCAGGTCAGACACAGGGGGTCTGAGAGGGGGACTGAGCACCCCCAGCCATCCATGATTTCCAGATGCCAGCAAAGGGGCATCTGTAGAAAGAGGAGGGGAGAGAGAGAGGCCAAAGCCCCCTTTCCTGTTTTCCCCCAGCCGAGCGGAGCCGGCAAAGGCAGAGGGCGGAGAGGCTGGAAGGAAGGAAGTGTAGGGACTCCCCCTCCTTGTGGCTCCCTCACATCGAGCTCTGGCATAGACTTGGCCTGTGGGAAAGGTTGGCCATTGAGTGCCATGGCCCCGTGACCCTCCAGACCGTCTGTGCTGAGGTCAGCACCCACCCCACAGGGGGTCCGAGTGTGGCCAGGCCATCCCAGTCACCCCTCTCCACTTACCTGTGAGAAACCAGGGCTCAGGGCCCTTCTAGGTGAGTGACAGCGGCAGGAGGAAAGCCCGGGGTGGGGGGGGGGCTCTTCTGCCAGCCTAGCAGCAGCCCCTTTTCCTACTTAGGCTCTGGGGCTTTTCTAGGACGAGAGAGCCAAGAGCAGGAAGATAATCAGGGAAACACTGAAATTCAACAGTGCAGGGGAGCCTCAGTTTCCTCACCTGTGAAATGGGAACAACAATAACACCTACCTCGTTGAGGTGTTAGGAAGACTGAGTGAGTTAGTACCTGCGAATGGCCCAGAATAGTGTCGGCAGCCATGTGTGCTCGGTCTGTGTGAGTGACTGCTACTTTTGTCGTTAAGATATAATATTGCTAATTTTTAAGTAGCAGAAATAAAAATGGGATCAAACTCTCCTTTTAGGAAAGAGAGGTTGGGTTTGTTGTTGTGTTTTTTTTTTTTTAAGATTTTATTTATTTATTTGACAGAGACAGAGACAGTGAGAGAGGGAACACAAGCAGGGGGAGTGGAAGAGGGAGAAGCAAGGCTCCCCATAGAGCAGGGAGCCTGATGCAGGGGCTCGATCCCAGGACCCTGGGATCATGACCTGAGCCAAGAGCAGACGCTTAAGGACTGAGCCACCCAGGTGCCCTGGAAAGAAAATTTATTAACATTAAAAAAAAAAAAAAGGAAAAAAAAAAAAAGCTGTAGTTCCCAGTAAACTTCCTCTTGCCTTCTGCCCTCACTCCTGCCTCCATACCCAGATGGCCCCCGTGGTTCCTCCCACGTCTGTGGTTGGCAGAGCTGGGCTTGCCCTGGACCTGTTCCCCCAGCACCTGTGCATTTGGCAGGGTGGGCTCCCCTCCAGTTAGCCCGCTGAGGGGATCCTGGCAGCTGGGATTTGGCACCAGCTCGGCCTCCCAGGTTGGGAGAGCCCTGGTTTCCCTGCACATACCCCCTGCTGCTTTCTGCGTGCAGTGGACACGAAGGGCGAAGGGCGGGGCTCTGCTGGTCTACCAGGTCTGCCTGTGGAGCCTGGCAGCACCCAGAGCCAGCCCCCGTGGGGCCTTTGGGAAGGGATGGGGTCTGGACCCCAACAGTCCTGCTGTGGGCTCAGCCTACCGATCTCAGCAGGACCGCGTGCGTCCCGTAGCCTCTGCCTCCTTCCTCCCCTCTCTTCTCATCCAGTATTCTCAGTAGGATGTCCCTGGATTCCCAAGATTTGTTTCCTTGCCACTCCTCTCTCTCCCTTTACGGCACACTGAATGTGCTCTGGGGACATCACAGAAGTGGATCAGTTGAATAGGAATGATTTAGTCTTTATCTTGCTGAATGCCTTTCCAACATCTGACCCCATCCATCATTCCCTTCCACAGAACTCCATGCCTTTGGCTTCTAGAAACCTCTTACCTGCTCCTTCTTCCTCTCTGCTTCTGTGTCCCCTTTCGGGGTCCTTCTCCTTTAGTGGTCATGCCCTGCCTGGCTCTCTTCTCACTTGCCCTGGGTGAACTCAGCCACACCCTGCGGCTTCCAACACCCATGTGCCCCAGCCAACTTCGTCCACCCAAGGTTTCTCTCCTGAGCTCCAGACCGATAGATCCACCTGCTACCTGAGCAACTCCCTCTGGACTTTGCACTGGCCCCCTGCCCTCAAGGCACCCCAATCTGAACTCCAGTCCTCCGACAACCTCCCTTTCAGGTGTGCTCTGAGAAGCTCCTCCGCTACTCTGGATGCTTGCCGCATCCTCCTCAGCCCACCAGGCACAATCCTCCACCCTTCTTCCTCCAAGCAGCCCTGGGGATCTTCCTTAAGCCCATCATGGGGCTTCCTTGTGGTGCAAAGTATCCAGCCTGCTCCAGGCTGTCATTTCAGAGCGGGCCAGACTCCCAGTTCCTTCTTGCTTCTGTCCAGATTACCCCCAGAGTATCCATACTCATCATCTAGGAGTCTGCTCTGAGGACACCACCTCCCAGAGGCCCTCCCTGATCACACAGTCTTTTTCCTTGCCCCACTCCTGCTCCCATAACCCTGGGCACATCCCTGCCTGTCTCCACTCCGCACATCTCTGCATCACCCCCTCTCTCACCCCGCCAGCCTTCTACCAAAGGGGAGGGAAAGCCACACTGGCCCAGGCCTCCCCCTGAGGCCTCAAGTGAGGGCCCCGTTTGAGGGCTTAGAAGAAATTGTCTTCCTTCCTGTGTTTTTATTTTTGTTATTGTTGTGGCTGTTCCTTGAAAAAAGTCAAAAGGTGTTGGTTGGGGGAGAAATCGCATTTCATTCCACCATTGTATCTGTTTTTGCAGCCCCTCTTGGTCCTTTCTCCAGAGGCAGACATTGTTCCCCAGTTCCTGGTTGCTGGTCATTACCATTTTAATGTCGGCCATAGTCTGCTGGAATCTGACTCCGGCTCCATCATCCGTGAATCCTCTGATCGTTCTTGTTGCTGGACATGTCGATCGTTCCTAATTATTTTTCTTCTAGATGCTCATTGCAGGATCAATTTCATGCAGATAGTTGTTTGGGTTTTGGTTTTCTTTCTTTCTTTATTTATTTTTCTTTTTAAGTCTTGAATTGTTTCTTGAGGCTGGAGTCCCAGGAGTGGTATTACCGGGTCAGAGGATATTGATCTTTTATGGCTGTGGCCAAGAACCACTTTCCAAAAGGGTTGAACCATCTGTATGGCAACTGGCCATATATGCAAGTTCCGGGGTTCCATTTTTGCACTAATTTAATATATTGTAAAATGAAACTTTTTAAGATTGATTTAATCAGCAGTTCTTTGACTGAAACCACATCCCTAACCCGGCCTGGCTAGCTGGTGGCCTACCCCCACCTTGGAGTGGGAAGACGGGGATAAGGAACACTTTGATGATGGTCACAGGGGACCCTAAACTTGATAATGATTACAGCTCACACTCACTGAGTGCTTACCATGTGTCGGGTACTTCTCATTCTCTCATTAATCCTCATAAACTCTCCATGAGGGAGGTAACAATTTTCCTCCCCATTGTACAGACGGAAAAAGAACCGACATTCAGAGGGGTTAAGCAATTGACCCAAGGTCACACAGCAGTGGGGCTTGGATTTGACCCTGTCAATGACCCTGAGCCATTTCTGCATCAGCGCACCCAGAGCAAGAGTGAGGAGGGCCAGTCCTCAAAGACTTATCCTGCCGGCTGGCAAGATCATCAGAAGGCTCACATGGGAGCTTTGCTGAAAATAGATAACAATAAGTCATATTTATTAGCTCTTTAGTCTTCAGCCCTGGGAAGTGGGCTGTATGTGTCCCCATCTTACAGATAAGGACATAAAAGGCCAGAGACTCTAGAGGAACCGGAGCCAGGCCCACCACCCCATCCCCCCTGACCGGGCTTCGGTTTCCACTCCCTAAAATGATACAGTGGGTCAAACGTTCTCTAGACAACTTCCAGCTCTAAATGGTCTCTGAAGTAGGCTGGCTGATGGTGTCAAGTGAAGTTCCTGTGATTTGAAGCTCTTCACCTCCCTTGACTTTTTTTTTCATTTTCTTATCTGTAAAATGGGTGCAAGGAGGGGCTGGATTTGGTCCTGACCCTTTAGGCTCTAAACTGGGAATTCTTGGGCACATGTGTCCTGCTTAGGAATTGTGGGTGTGTGTGTGGGGGGGGGCGCCGCAAGGCCCCCAGCCACCCACTTCCATGCCTCTGGTTTCTGAGGAACATCTGCAGATAAACGCAGCGGCGTGGAGAATCTCCTAGTGCCTTTTCTAAACTCTGTTGGTTGCTTTTGCTTTCCTCTTCCCCTGCTGCCCATTCTGGCAGCTTCTGCTAGGCAGGGACTGGTTCCCCTCACCCTGCCTTTCTGGCTGTGACCTGGGCTGGCAGGAGTGCAGTGAGAGAGATTCTGCCCATTGAGGATGTGGATCCTCAGTGCCCAGCAGCCACCTACAGACCCCGACAGCCCCCCCCCCACCTTGTACTTCGAAGCCCTTAACCCCACTCCTGCCAGTGTGATACCTTTGCCGTAGCAGGAAACCTGGTGTTTCAAACCCCGGCTCTAGATGCTGGTGACCTCAAGAAAATTCCCTCTCTCTGATCCTTGGCTTCCCCATCTGTGAGATGGGGGTGGGAGCCAGACCCCAGGAGGGGCCCTCTTGTGCTGTCATCCTGGGCCCTTTCCCTGGCAGCCCTTCTCCCAAGAGAGGAGGCCATCCTGCCCTTACAAGCCTGCTTGGGAGAACTCAGGGTCCTTTGTGAGGTATATCTTATATTTTAGACATGTAAGAACTCATATATCGTACATATGAAACACACAAATCTTGTGTACACCTCAGTGAAGACTCGCGTATGACTACATCCTTGAGAACACCACCCTGATTGAGAAGAGGACATTTCCAGTGCCTCCCAAAGTCTCCTTTGGGACCCCTAAAATCCCTCCTTCCCCAGAGGTACCACTCCCCCGGCTTCTGTCACCAATGATGTGGTCTGCCTGGGTTTGAACTTCATACGAGCATTCTCAGATGGCCGCACCCTGCTGTGTCTGACGTTTTGTTATATGTTATGTCTGACATTGGATCACCAAGCCTGTGTCAGTGGTGTGTTATTTTTTTCCATGCCGCATAGTGTTTCGACATATGGAGATGCCTCCGTTTACTTACCCTTCCTCTATGGATGGACATTTGGGGTGTTTCTGGCTTGACGTTATGACAAATAAGGCTGCCGTGAACATTCCTGTGACATCTTTCGGTGGCGATAAGCCCTCATTTCTCCTGGCTGCATCCCCAGGAGTGGGTGTCTGGGTCCCGGGAGAGACATTTATTTAACGTGAGGAGGTGATGCCAAACACTTTTCCAAAGTGGCAGTAAGCGTCGACATGCCCACCTGTGCGTGAAGCTTGCCAGCCTTGGTATGGTTATTTTTAAAACCCTCCTCGTTTTGGTGGGCGTGTAGTGAACTCGCTGGGGTTTTAATTTGTGGATCTCTGATGACTCATGATATGGAGCAGCTTTTCTTATGTTTATTGGCCATTTTGTGAAGTCCTTGCCTGTGGGAGGTGGAAAGAGGTCAGGAGTTGGTTCTCCTCACCAAGGGGAAATGGGGTGGGGTCTCCCGGGGATAGTCTTGGGCCCATGGTCCCCACAGAACTCTGGGGACAGGGACTGAGACAACCAAAGAAAGTGGAAGCACTTATGTGCCCCCACACGCCCCTCATTTGACTCCAGGGGAAGCTGCCACTCAGAGACGCTGAGTAACTTGCCCAAGGTCACACAGCACAACAGAAGCTGAGCTCAGCGCATAGCCAGGATTTTCTGTAAAAATGGGCTTGTGGGTAGGGGAGATACTGAGTTTTTGCTGCAGACTTTTGGCCAGAGCCCAGAAGTATGCGGGCAAGCTGGACCTGAGAGGGAATTCTGTGGCCACCTCCGTGAGGCAGCATGACAGAGAGTACTTGAAGGGAGAGGCGTTGGGGGTGTCCTGTCACTTACTCTGGGGCCTCTAAGCCCAGGAGGGTGGAAGGACAGATGCTCGGAGATTCTTCTCCTGGCCTCCCCACTCACGGAGCACCCTGACCTGTCACACACACCACCACCACCCCCCATCCCACCCCCCACTACACAGAAACCCATCTGTGTACTTTTGGTTACAGCTCCAAATCAGCCTTGGGGGCCCAGAGACAAGGATCAGTCTGGCCTCCGCAGCCTGCTCTCCTGACCCTCCCCACCGGGGTGGGCTGGAGACACGGGGCCTGCTGGGCCAGCCCCCAGGGAGAAAAGGTCCCTCTGAGAGCCCTGCCCGGACTCACCCTGACCCCTGCTGCCCCACAGAGCCCGCGCCTCCGTGAGGGCATGCGTGCTGTCCCCAAAGCCAGTCGGCCTTCCCAGCCAGCAGCAGAGAGCACAGCCTGGGGCAGGCGCCCGCCTCACTCCAGGTGCTGGAGCCACAGCACAGCAGGACTGAGGGCACCCTCTGTGCCAGCCTGTTCTAGGGACCTTACAGATGAGTCCCAAGAACCATGGGGCTGTTACTGTCCCCATATGGCAGGGGAGGAAACGGAGGCAGGCTAATCTGGCCCCTGTCCCTGCCCTCTGGGCAGCTGACTCCAGGCCCCACCACTGCACAGGTATGGCACACTGTGCCCTCCTGCCCCTCTGCAGACGCGAACACTCCTCCTGGTCAAACCCCCTGATTAGCCACATCTCATATGCCGGCCCTCACACACGTTCCTCATCCGGTCATTAATTATATTCCAAAACGTAGAGATGATGATTATCCCCATTTTACAATTGAGGAAACCAGCGGTCCTGGGAGTTGAGCAGTTGGCCCAGGACCACAGACCTAGGAAGTGGGGTCCTAGAAAGGACACTGGCCTGTCTGATGCGAGAGTTGTGCCCGACTTCATGACATGGAGTTGTCACAGCCTGTGTGGACACGCGAATGGATGAGGGAGGGAGGGACCGAGGAAGGAAGACTTTGCAGGCCCCCACAGAAGCCCTCTTTCCTCTCCCTTTGGAGCATCTTAGATTAGGGGTCGAGAAAGCTGCCATCTGCAGGGGGAGTGGGCTTTGGCCAGGGAAGGAGCAGCGGGAGCAGGAAGTGTGTTCCAAGCAGAAGGAACAGCATAGATGAAGCCTCTGGGGTGGGAGGGAGCTGGGGGAGGGGCAATTGGGGACTTTAAGTGGGAAGGAAGTGTAGCCTGCAGGGGTGGGTAGTGAGGGCTGAGATCAGAGGGGCTGGGACTTAATGGGTGGGGGAGGGGAGCTATTGGAGGATTTTAAGCAGTTAGGCCACTGGCTTCCTCCTGGAGAAGGGTTAGTGTAGGGGCCAGGAGACCGGGGCCTGGACTAGGGAAGCCCAAGGAGCCAAGTGAGGCCACCATTAAGATTCAGGGTTTGCTTCTACCCTCAGAGACTCTGCTTTTGGGTTTTTCCCTGTTTTGTTTTGTTTTAAGATTTTATTTATTTGATAGAGAGAGATCACAAGTAGACAGAGAGGCAGGCAGAGGTGTGTGGGGGAGGCAGGCTCCCTGCTGAGTAGAGAACCTGATACAGGGCTCGATCCTAGGACCCTGGGACCATGACCTGAGCCAAGGGCAGAGGCTTTAACCCACTGAGCCACCCAGGCGCCCCTCCCTATGTGTTTTGTTTTGTTTTTTAAACAAAGTCATTGCAGAGTATCTCAGACATAACACAAAGGAATAAAGAATGCCATCCAGACGGAGACCCAAACTCAAGAAGCAGAATGTTTGCAGCCAGCTTGTGCCCCTCAGGGCCTCTCAGCTCCCAGCCCCCAGACAACGCACCCCCAGGAGAGGGTCCCCACTGCCCCGAATTTGTATTCATCTCTCCCCCGGTGTTTGTTCCTGCTTTTTACAAATACATGATCTGGTTTTGAATCTGTAACTTCATACAAATGGTCTCTAACTGTTCTTCTGTAACTTGCTTTTTCTCCCAACATAATGATTAAACAAAAAGATTTATGGCTGGAGCTGGAGAAGGATGGGCCCCTTCAAGAACTCTTTAAGTAGTAGTAATAATAACTGACACAGCGCTTCCCCAGCGCCTGCTCTGCCCTCAGGGCATCATGACTTCCTCACTTCTCAAGGTGCACTGAGATGCTATTGCTGAACCTTTTTGCTGGGGAAACTGAGGCACACCACCTTATGCAAGGTCACTTAGGGGGGTGGAACCCAGCTGTGAGCCCAGCAGATCCACATTTGGACTGGGGGTGGTCAGATGGGGGGGGGGTGAGGAGCCCACCCCCCCACACAGTGCCTCAGGAAAGCCTCTTCTCCTTCGCCCTGCATGCTGTCCCGGGAACAGGGCCCTGCGCAGCCCAGGCAGGGGTGAGCTATGCACAGAGCCCCAGCACCCTCCCTCTGCTCCCCGAAGGAAAGGAGCAGACCCAGCTGGGGATGAGGTGGTTGGGTCCTCCCCACATTCTCCCAGCCTCAAAGCCACCTGCCTAGGCAGGTCCCTCCTTTCTGGGTCCCTCTGTGAGGCCACCCCCCGCCCACCGCGGTCTGACAGCCTATGGGACCCTCCCAGCCTTTTCGTGACCACTGGAACCTCTTCCACTGGGCCCCCAGGCAGGCAGGGCAGCCAGCACTGTGCCCACTTGGCCAACTGGGACCCACACAGTGAGGGAAGGACGGAGGAATGGAAACAGCTTCTGGAACCAAAAGGGCCTGGGCTGGGGTTCCTGAAACTTGAGCTCACCGTCTCAGTTCCCTCATCTGTAAAGTGGGCCTCCTCACTTTCCCAGATGGTCGAAAGGGGTTGTGAAATATGTGCACAGGCTTCCCTGGTGCAGGACCTGGCACGCAGTACGTGACGATGAAGACAGCTGCCACTGTCACATTCTTATCACCGAGTGCTAATGAGCCCAGCACGTTGGCGCTGCTCTGGGCTGGAGCCCTGGGCTCTGGCTTGGGGCCGGTATACTTACGCTGAACCCCACCCAAACTCCCAGCGCAACAGTCTGTGGGTTCAGAGCCCCCCTTTCCCCGCCACCTCGGGACCTGAGTGGGGGTGACAGCGTCATCATCCCTCCCCCCATCTTGGGCTAGGGGCCCGGTTGGCATCTGCCAGGAGCCCACGCGGCCCAGCCTGCGCCTGCAGCAGATGGGAAAGTGGGGGGAGTCATGCTCTTCTGATTCAGACACTGGGGTGGGGAGGGGGCTGCACACGATCTGGAGGGCCCACCTCCTCCCTGGCCTTCCTGCCAGCGGCAAGGCTAGGGACTCCAACAAAAGGACAGCTTGCACGCCTGCCTCCCTCAGCCTGCACGGCTCCTCCTCGCCACGGCGTCTGTGTAAATAGCACTAGATGTCCTGTTCCTCCTCTGAGGAAGGACAACGCTTTGCCCAAGAGCTCCAAGGGTGTCAGCTTTGCCCAGCCCCGTTACTGTAGAAAGTTCAAAAGGACTTCTACCTCAGTTCCCCGCTCTGTGAAATGGGGGCACTGAGAGTAGCAACCAAAATGAGCGGCTCTGAGGACTGGTGAGTAGATATATGTGCAGTGCCAAGGACAAGCCTGGCACACTGCCCCATTCAGACGTGTGGCCCTCCTGCCAAGCTTGGCACCATGGAAAGAGGGAAACTGAGGATCAAGGGTGCCGGAGCCCAGGAGACCCAGCCGTGGCCCCGCTGGCACCGAGACAGGATGCCCTCTAGGAGCTAACTGCCTCAGCCCAAGATTTCCTGGAAGTTCAGCCACTTTAAATGCAGTGGCTGCCCGGCCCTGACACTCCCTGGGCTTTTGTGACCAGTGGAAGTTTCTGGAAGTAGCTTGCTCTTCATTGGCTGATGTACTTAAGGCTCACAGTTTGCATTTGGCTTTAGTACAGTCCAGGAGGGCCTGTTACTTCCACTTTTCCATCACTACATCTGTCCTGGGGATGGACGGAGGGGGGCCCATTGTCCCTATTTCACAGAAGAGGAAACTGAGGCTTTGCGTTTAGTAAGCCCCAGAGTTAGGATTCGTAGGCACCCAGGGAGTTAGAAGGAACCCTCCAGACAGGGTATCGGAAGGTAGTATAAGGGGCGGGACCGGAGGTGCTCATCAGCCCATGCCCCACGGACTTGGCCTGCACCCCAGCCCGGGGGCTGAGCACGGATGGGCGGCTGTGCCCTCTTACGCAGGATGTGATGGGGGATAAAGGTGACCCCCTCTAGGGTTACCTGGGTGGCTCAGTTGGTTAAGTGTACAATTCTTGGTTTTAGCTCAGGTCGTGATCTCAGAGTCATGAGATCAAGCCCTGCATCAGGCTCCGTGCTTAGTGGGAGCCTGCCGGAGATTTTCTCTCCCTTTCCCTCTCCCCCTCCCGCTCATGCCCTTTCTCTCATTCTCTCTCTCTCCAAATAAGTAAATAAATGCTTAAAAAAAAAAAAGGCAAAAAGGCGGCCCCTGTGGTCCAGCTTTGGCCCGGGCTCTTGTCCTGCACACCACTATTTAATCCTGACCGCAGGTCTGCAAAATGGGCATTCCAAGCCCTCTGTAGATGAGGGAAAATGACACCAGAGAAGTTAGCCCCCCTGCTCCCACTCCTGAGGTGGGGTATCAGTCCCTCCAACTCCCGGGCCTGAGGTCATGGCAGCATCTCTCAGGTGCTGGCCTCCCCACCCCTTCTTCCGGCACTCTGAGGCAGGATACCCATTTTTCCCCTCCTCACACGGCTAGAAACCAGGCATGTCAAGGCAAAGGCATCTGCCCAGTCACATCCAGCAAACGACCAGCGGGGCCAGGGCTGGGCCAGTGAGGCCGGGGAGGGGTCTCCTGCACTCGCCCCAAGCTGAGGGGCCAACCCTGCGAGGCTCAGGGCAATCGGGAAATGTTAAGTTGTGCTCTTGGTTTTCTGTTCTGCCCTTGACTGTCTCTTTAGCACCTGGTGCAGGGCCCAACCTCTAGTAGGTGCTCCCCGATTCCTTGCTCAGTGAAGGAATCGTGAGAATTCAGTGAGCTCTGTTCTGGAGCTAAGCCTGTGGGCAAGGCCCGGGGCTGACTGAGCAGGAGCTTCCTGGGCCCTTGGGGAGTGTGGAGGAAGCCAAGGGGACAGGGAAGTTCTAATTTGGCTCCTAGAAGCTCACTGAATTATTGCCTGCCAAAGACTAGCTCCTCCCAGAGTCTGGACTTGGCAGCCTCCCCTGCCTTCTTCCACCCCAGATGGGGGCTTCCTCCAGCAGGAGAGGGGGAGGAGAGCTCCCCTTGAGCCCCTGCCCTAATTCTCCTGCCTGATGGGGTCATGAGACAGCAGATGGGGGAACTCTAAGCACTTTGTCCTCCCCCTGGGCAAGATAAGGGTTTTCAGAGACCAGCTTACAACGCTCTGCCCTGGGCAGTAATTGCAATAACCAGGCTCTGTTCATTGGCATTGACTACTTGACCATCCCCCAACCCTTCTAAATAGGTACAGTTGTCCCTGTTCCCTGTGAGGCAACGGGTTCAGAGAGATGGAGGCATGCACTGGGGGTCACATAGCAGATTGATTCTGGAGCTGGATTTGAGCCCTGGTTTGTCTGAATAAGAGCCCATGACCTTAACCTGTTGCTCTGGAATGGGCACACCACCACAGCCCTATTCCAGAAGCCCCTGGTTCGTGCCTCTGCATCTGCCTAGTGCCCCCATGAAAACTTGCCCCATCTTAGAGAAGCCCGGCGAGTGAACGAGTGAAGACTAAGACAGTCCACCCCTTCAAGGCCCCATCAGCATACAGGCTGTGTTATGAGAGCCACTCAGCAATGGCTCTCAACCCTGACTGCAGGGTGAGAACCACCCAGGGGAGCTTCTATAGCTCTCCGCCTCCAGCCCCCCACCCCCGCAACCATAGGCAGAGATGTTCTTGAGGGCAGAGCCAGCCTTCTTTCAACTTACCATTAGGCACTGGCAGCAGAAAGAACCTGTTCTTTCGTTGAACAGGTATTGCCTGAATTTCGTATTGCCATCCCCATTTTGCATTTGGGGAAGCTGAGGCTCACCTGGCATCACTCAGCAGGGGCAGTGGGCATCTCTGAGCCCTGTGTCTCTTTCCTTCCACCGTCCAAGTGACCTCACATGCCCTTTCTTCTGCCCCATAAGCAGCAAGAGCTCCCAGCCCGTGTGAACTTCTCAACCGCCGCAGCCCCTGCACCCGCGGTGCCCACCGCCCTGCACTCCAAGATGGATGAACTGGAAGGGCAGCTGCTGGCCAAGGTGCTGGCCCTGGAGAAGGAGCGCGTGGCTCTCAGTCACAGCAGCCAGCGGCAGCGGCAGGAAGTGGAGAAGGAGCTGGACGCCCTGCAGGACCGTGTGGCCGGACTGGAACATGGTGGGTCTGGGGCCCCACAGAGGACACATCATATGTGGGGCCTTGGTTCCCAGATGGGTCCTCAAGGTCTCAGATTCACTTGAGAATATTTCTATGCTCTCCAGAGGCTAAAGCTAGACGGCAAAGAGGCTGCAAAACCCAAGAAGGAGGGAATTAACAGAGAATATCATTATTTTTCTTAACCGTTAGCATTTTCTGGCCCTTACATTCTGAGAGTGGGCTAAGGACTTGACCCATCAGCTGTTTAACCTTCAGAAACCACATGGGGGTGATACTGTTATTGTCCCTGGTTCACAGATGAGAAAACAGAGGCTCAGAGAGGGCAAGTGACTTGCCCAGCATCACACAGCCAGTGAGTAGTGGATCTGGACCTCAAACCAGGTCTGAGGTTTGGACTTTCCCAAAGTCCATGCATTTAACCGCCCCACAAAGTTGCACCTTCAGTGAATCAGAATTTTGGTACTTGATTAGCACCTGGGCCTGGCACTGCCAGGAGTGTGAGAAATGTGCTGTAATGGATAGTCCCCAGGTCTGAGCCTCAGGAGACCTGGCCCCTAGCTCCACAGCTGTCACTGGCTTGCTCTGTGACTTTGGAATTTTGTTTCCTCTCCCCAGGCCTCGTTTTTCTCATTTGAAATATGGAGATCTAGGGTCCCTGTGCTCCCAGGGACCTTCCGTCTTTGAAACCTTGGGAGGACCACCCTTAAGAGGCTTACAGACAAGTTAGGGATACTGGGGGAATCATGAGCAATTATCAGGGACTGGCTTGGATGTGGGATGTGAGTTCAGGAGTAGGAAATTCAAGAGCTTCCTGAAGGAGGCAGGCCTCAGGCTAGTTGCTGAAGGCAGAGGGAGAGTCGGTTTTGGAGTAGAGGGGCCAGAGCAGGGACACAGCTGAAGGTGAGGCATAGCCTGGTGGGTTTCAGGTTCAGCCTCCTGGCTGGAGCACAAAGACAAGAAAGATGAACTTATCCCTCCTCGGTCCTGCCACCAGCCCCTCTGTACTGCATCTTCTAAGGGACTGGGGGACATGCCCCCTCCAGAGGCTGCAGGGCAGGGAGGAGGCAGACAACCAGGCTGGATGTCTGTGTGCCTATGGGCAAGTTGTTTCCCTTCTTGGGATTCGACTTCCTCATCTATGAAATGGGTTTCAAGGGGGCACTGAGTCCCTTCCTCTCTTCCCATGTTGCTTTAGCACATCAGCCGTCACCCCTAACCCCAACCAGACCTGGGAACCTGGGTCCACCAGCCCCTAACGCCCTAACACCAGCCTTCAACAACCAGCTAGAGAAGGGGACCTCCTACCCTGGAGGTGGGTGTGGTAGGTGTTACCCCCTGCCCAAGGATCTTGTTTGCATGCCAGCTCTGCCACTGACCAGCTGTGTGGCCTTGAGAAGATGACTTAATCTCAGTGCCAAGGCGTCCTCATCTGTGAAATGAGGATTATAATAGTGGCTACCTCCTAGGGTTGTCACAAGAATGAAGGAGATCATGGATACAAAAGCACTTACCACAGTGCCTGCCAGGTGGAAGGCTCTGCACAGTGCTTGTTAAATAATGAGGCAAAGAACTCAGAAAAATGGCCATTGCCATGGCTCATGTTTGTTGAGCATTTACTATGGGCTGCGCCCTTTACATGGTTTGTCCCCCTCAGCCCTCACACAAGCCTGGGAGGGAAGAAATCTTATTTATGTCACTTGAATGAGCAAACCAGGGCTGGAGCGGTGATGTTGAACTTGTGGAAGTTCATGTGGCTACAAAGTGCAGAGGCAGGGTTCGAACTCAGGACATCTCAGGTCCAGAGCCCTTCTGTGTCCAGAAGCAGGGTAGACAGGGTTGTGAAGGCACCTGGCATGTGTCAGCTGCCCAGGGACTGACTAGGAGCCCTCATCCTAGAGTCTGCCTTGCCCCCAATCAGTGTCCACTGACCCCACCATGTCCGCTTTTTCCACCCCCCTCAGGGTCCTCGGCCTACAGCCCCCCAGATGCCTTCAAGATCAGCATCCCCATCCGCAACAACTACATGTACGCCCGTGTGCGGAAGGCACTACCCGAGCTCTATGCCTTTACCGTCTGCATGTGGCTGCGCTCCAGGTCAGATGGCAGTGGCCAAGGCACGCCCTTCTCCTACTCCGTGCCCGGGCAGGCCAATGAGATTGTACTGCTGGAGGCGGGCCAGGACCCCATGGAACTGCTGATCAATGACAAGGTGAGTGGGGGCTGGGCAGAGCGGGCAGAAAGTGGGGGGCAGGGTTACCCTTCCAGGAGCCCCTGCACTGGGCTGGGTCCCAAGCATATGGGCCCTTTACATTCTCCTGCTCAGCAGGGTCAGCACATGGGAAATGCCTACTGAATGCCAGGCTGGGTTCTGGGGATACAAAGACAAACCAGACCTAGGGCTGGCTGAAGATGGGCTTGTAGCCAAGAGAGGCTGTCAGTGATGGCCTTTCCATTTACAGAGAAAGCTCATGGCCCTTCTCCAGTGACCCAGCTGTGTGAGCAGGGCTAGAAGGGTCTGTTCCAGGGCTCTGCTCATTCTCCTGGACAAGAAGAGAAGAGAATGAGGTCCAGGGACCTACGTAGGGAGGGAGTGCCGGTGGACTCCTTGCCCCCCTTCTTTCCTGCGGCCAGTCCCTCTGCCCCTTCCATCACTCAGAAAGTAGAATGGTGCCACGGTCAGGCCTGAATACTGGATTCGAACCCCAGTTCTGCTACTTACCTACTGTGTGACCTTAGACTGGTCATTTATCCTTCCTGTATCTCAGTTCCCTATATGCCAAGAAGGAACAATAATAGTCTCTGCCTCATGGGGTCATGGTGAGAAATACATGTAAAGGGCTTTGGGCAAGCCTGGCATTTAGCTTGATACATGTGAGCCGGTATCATTCCAGGCCTGTGCCATTAAGCACTTTACCCACATTATCACCCTTGACCCTCCCAATAGCATGGGGAGGTAGGCCGCCTTATTGTCACTGTTTTGCACATGGAGAAGCTGAGGCTCAGAGAGGGCAAAAATGCGCCCAGGCCACACAGCTGGCAAAGGGCTGGTGATATGGTTCATGGTCTTGGGCTGCAGAAACCTCCTCTTCACCTCTTCACTGTCCTGGCCTTGGGCACCCATTTTCCCCATCCCCACAGCTCTCCCTGGGCCTGTCCACAGCTTAGGACTAGGACATGGGGGAAGTGGTGTGGGAGGGACATGTGATTGAGCAGGAGAAGAGGGAGTATCTTAACATCCTCACTCTCCCCAGTATCCTCCTCAACCTGCCATATTGCTTTGGGATTTGCAGGCATGGTGGTCTTTACACCACAAATCACACCCACTCAAGACCAGCCCGCAGCCACATAGAGTTGCTAGGCAGCAGCTATCACCCATCAGAAGCCAGCTCAGCAGGTGTCTTTCATGGTTGTCCTGAAGGAGGAAGAGGAAGGAGATGGGCCCAGGGGACAGTGAGTTTCTCTTGTAGCCCAGTAGGTCCTAAAAAGACCAGAGTAGCTGAACTACATCTAGATCATGCTGCCATGTCCCCTTCACTCACCCCTGGGCGCCATCCTTGGCCCTGCCCAAGCTCAGCACTCTGCTCTCCGTGGAAAGGATTCAGCACCCTGGACAGGGCCCACAATGGCCCTATTCCACAAACCTCTAGCATCTTTTAAAAGTCGGCCTCCCAGATTACTCAGTTTTCCTTTTATTCCAGCCTCTCAGCCTTTGCTCCCGCTGTGTCCCCACCTTGCCTTGACTTGCAATGGAACACTCAGATCCATTGTCCTTCCCCACGTGTTTGAATACCTCGTCTGCTGTCCCTCACCTCCCTCTTCCTCCGGACCTCCCAAATGGCCCTGGGTTATTTTGCCTTATATCGCCCCTGAAGTTCTTCCCTCCCCTGCAGACTCAGCTCATTTATAGCTAGGGCCAGATCCACAGTGTCCAGAACAAGCCTGGCACTAAGTGGACCTCAGAGAATGTTGTATTAAAGCGTGATCTCACAGAACTTAGGAGATGAAAGAGCCCTTCGGGAGTCCCAAATCCACAGGCAGCAAGTACCTTTCATCTCACAGGCCAATGCTAATCAATCACCAGCAGCTTCCCAGAGCACTGTGGTAGGAAAGATCCCAGGGCTGAGCCTGGGTTCATGACTGGTTAGCCGTGCCTGCCTTGGGTGGACGAGGCAGAGGTGGCTGTGTATTTGCCGCCCTTCGCTTGACCTTTGCATCCTTTGCATGAGGAACTGAGACCCAGGGAAGAGAGAGCAGCCTCCACAAGGTCCTGCAGGAGGTTGGGTGGCAGAGCCAGAGCTGGATACCAGTGCCCAGGCTCTGAGTCCAAGGCTGCTAGGACTCCCTGAGCCCAGCTGTGTGCCAGGCACTGTGTGAGGTGTTCAGAGGCTGTGAGATGTGGCTCCCACCCCACATGAACTGACAGGCCTGTGAGAGGGGTTAAATAAGGTAACTGGAAACACCCAAACCCCAATATTGACTAGTCCCTTGCAATCCAAGAGAAGCTGCCTGGTTAAGTTGTGGGGAAAGAGGAAAAAGTGGTCAGAAAGGCACAGGGTTGAGAGGAAGGGGAGGATCGAGCCTTGGCTCAGTCCCTGGAAAGGACACGGGTCTCCTGATCCCCATTTCACTGGTCCAGCCTTGGGACTTGTGACACCTCTGACCTGGGGTTGTGGGACCCATGTCCAGGTGGCCCAGCTGCCTCTGAGCCTGAAGGACAATGGCTGGCATCACATCTGTGTCGCCTGGACCACGAGGGATGGCCTGTGGTCTGCCTACCAGGACGGGGAGCTGCAGGGCTCCGGTGAGAACTTGGCTGCCTGGCACCCCATCAAGCCTCATGGGATCCTCATTCTGGGCCAGGAGCAGGTAAGCCTCAGGGTGTTATGAGGGCTTGAGGCCTGAGTAGATGTCACACTCACCCAGGGCCCCTGGGAAGGAGCAGTTAGGTAGAGGGACCCTGGAAAGCACAGCAATGATCACTCAGTCTGACCCAGCCATTCTGCAGATGGGCAAACTGAGACTCAGAATGAGCAGTGACCTGCCCAAAGGGCTGGAACCTCGGGGACAGAGCTGGAGGCTTGGGGTGGAGCTAGAGCTTGGGGCGGAGCTAGAACTTCAGGGGCGGGACTTCAGCGGGATCTGGGGCCTGATTGAGTCTGTCTGCCTGTCTTTTCCGATGGCTCACTCCATGTCTCTCTTCTCTCTCCTTTTTCTGCTGCTCTCTTGGCCCAGGATACCCTGGGCGGCCGGTTTGATGCCACCCAGGCCTTCGTGGGTGACATCGCCCAGTTTAACCTGTGGGACCACATCCTGACACCTGCCCAAGTCCTGGGCATTGCCAACTGTACCGGGCCACTGCTGGGCAACGTCCTCCCCTGGGAAGACAAGTTGGTGGAGGCCTTCGGGGGTGCAAAAAAGGCCACCTTTGATGTCTGCAAGGGGAGGGCCAAAGCATGAGGGACTGCCTCATCCAGGGTCCCTCCCTTGCCTGCCAGGGGACCTTATGGTGGGGGCACACATTCCCTCCTCGGCCTACCCACACACTGGCCTCCCCTCCCGCCCCACTCCTGGCCATGCCACCTGTTTCCCCACCTATACCCACACCTCCAGAATGTCCTGCCCTGCAGCGCCTGTCCCCTAATCCCACTTGGATGGGGACAAGCAGCTCAAGCCAACAGGCCAAGCCTGGGGTGAGTCCAGGGCCTGGTGGGGGGGGGTAGCAGAGCCCCCCCAGCACTGCCCACCTTCTCAGCATTACACTGGAGCTCTCTCTTACCCCCACCCACGCTGGCCCTCAGCCACGTCTGATTCCACTGATCTCAACAGCATGTCCCACAGGGTCGTGTATGAGGGAAGGACCCACTATCTCAGCAGCAGGCTTGGCTATCTGCTCTCCTGTCCCCCATGCAACAGGCCTGGCCCCTTCCCCTTCAGGACCACAACAGACTCTAGAGCTGTCCCCTGAGCTGAGAGGGGGATGACAGAGACAGGAGACTCAGACTCCTCCCTCCTCCATCTTTCCACCCGTTGCCAGCGCAGGGCCGTGGGATCTTGACGGAGCCTCCTGCCCCTTCTCTCTTCCTCTTCCCTCGTTTCTGTGTGTGCAGTGGTTTGAGTGTTGGTTCCATGCCTGGCCCACCCCCACCTCGATTTCCAGGACATCCCCTTCCAGCTCCAGCCTGAGGGACAAGATCCTCGGAGGCCCAAAGGCCATAGTCACCCCTTGTGCCCACCCACAAGTGTGCTAACTGGCAGGTCACCTCTCCATGCCGAGGATGGCCTGGGCCACTTCAGCCTGGGCTAGGAGCAGTTTGTGTCAGAGACATGTGCCCAGGGGACCCAGGTTACAGCAGAGCCACATTACCTACTCCCTCTGCATGGCCCTGCAGCCTCTGGGGAAAGAGGGGAGAAACCAAGTAGGCAAAGAGGGGAGAAGCATGGAGTGGTGTACAGAGCACTGGATGAGAAGAAGCCCATGGTTCCTGGCTAGCCTGGCTGCTAACCTGCTGTGTGGCCTTCTGTGAGTCCCTGCCCTCTCTGGCTCGGCCTTCCTCATTTGTAACCCTTGCTTTGGTCATTCCGGAGAGCTCTCCAGATCAGACGTGAGGTGGTCTGTTGTTCCAAGTGGATCAGATGGGGCAAGCCCGAAGCTGCCCAGGAACCAGAGGCAGATCCTGAGAGTAAGTAGCAGATGGGATCTGGCTAGGCATGGGTCAGGGTCAGCAGTGGCTTCCAGAAAGTCAGGGGCCGGGGCAAGGGCGAGGGACAAAGCGGACCAACCTCATGCACAGATTGTAAAAACCAGCTTTTCTGGATTCCCCCCCCACCACCACAGCCTGGCACCCTTGCCCATCTGAAAGGGCTGGTGGCTTCCAGCTTCCCACCCTGAGTCCTCACCAGCTCCCCCAAGAGAGTAGAAGAATGTAAAAGCTGAGAAAAACCACTCAGTCTGACTTCTTGCTTGTATAGATGGGGAAGAGCTCCAAGAGGTCAAGTGACTTGCACAGGATCACGCAGCACAATGTGGCAGAACCAGGACTACAACCCAGGGCTTTTGACACTACCTTCAGTGTTTTTTTCCCCCTACACCATACTGCCTGCCCATGAGTGTCTTCACGTCCAGCCTTCACCTGAGAGGATGGACATTTGAAAGAGATCAGAATGCTTTCCAATATGAACATCTTCCTTTATGAAACACACAAATATCTTGGCATCCAGCGCCCCCCTCCCCCGCCACCCTAGGAAGTAGGGGGAGGAAAAGGGTGACCCCCAGGCACTCTGGCAGGAATGGAAAGCAGATGTCCCCTCTGCCAGTCACCTACAACGAGGTGTCTGGGCAGCTGCAGACTACCTGACTTGAGCAGGTACCGATGCATGTGCCCCACTTTCTGCTCCCTATTTTGGCCCCCCACCACTACTCAGCCTGGGGCAGGAGGCAAGAGAGCAGCAGGCTGTGGGGCCCATTGCCATGGACGCCTCCCCAAGACTTGTTGCCTCCAGCCCCCAGATGCTTGTTGCCAGTTCAAGAGCACAAATAGACCTTTCAGCACAATAGCCCCAACTCCCCCTAGAAGCAGCAGCTATGGCGTGGAGTGCTTCCGCCAGAACCTGCTGAGACCAGGGTTGCCCTGGTAACAGCCAATGACATCAGCCCAAGTGCTGGGTCATGCATCTTTTAATGACATACGCTGTTGCTGGGGTGACAGCGGAATTTGGAACCCAGATTCTGGGGACACCGGGTTTTATTGGGTTTCCAGTACTGGTTTTAAGGAAGCAGGTTTTCTGGAGGCCTTGGGGGAAAGAAAGGGTCTAGGAGGGAAGGGACAGAACTTGAGCCCACCCAGAGGCATCCTCCCAAGTCCTTTATGCTTTGTTTTGGTGATGATGAGACATCAGACCTTGGTCCCCATCTGAGTCACCCTGACCAGCCCTCCAGAGGGCACAGGAACAAATTAGAGGCTTTGAGGTGCAGGCTGTGAGTCTGGGCCATTTGGTGAGTGGCCTGGGTGCCCATTTCCATTCAAGGAAGGTGAAACCCTGAAAGTCCCCACCCTTCCTTCGTTCACTAATGGTTCTTCACCTTTGCCGAGCACCTGCTGTTCGGACTCTGGCTCTGGTCTTGTCCAGCTGCTCCTGGGCACAGCCAAGAAGATGGGGAAAGAGGAGCGAGAAACGGTGCTCACTTGTGTCCTTTATAAGCTACCCTGGCTAAGGATAATGCTGGAGTCTGTTTGTTCCATCTTTTTAAAGTATCAGTCCTGTGCTGAGCACCTCACAGGCATCTCATTTATCCTCACAACTAAAGCTGGGACTGTTCTCAGCCCCGTGATCCAAGGGAGGGAACTGGGGCACAGAGAGGTTAAGTCACCTGCCCGGTGTCAATCAGCTGTCAGGTGCTGGAGTCCAGACTTTAAGCCAAGGCAGGTTATAGCCAGGACCAAAGGGACAGGCACCCCTACTCTGTGTGGAGTGAGACTTGAGCATCATTGCTCCCAGTGGGTTTTGCCCTAAAGAGATGTGCTTGACCCCATTCACTACCCTCCCAGGTTTGGTGATGGAGGAAGAGGCCCAGGATGGGCCTCAGCCCTTCTCCAACTGGCTCGAGTTTCCAGGAGAGTCTAAAGGGAAGAAGAAGCTGGACGGTCTCCCAAGAGTCCCAGGCAGGGAAGAGGGGAGATGATCTTTCTCAAAATTCTGCTTTGGTCAAGCCCTGCGCCAGGTGCTTCATAGCTCTGATCTGCCAGATTTCACCCCCCTTTGTGGCATGCTGTACCTCCGGTTAACATCCTGAGGGATCAGATCATCTTGCCACAGTTGTGCATGACCTAGGACCACAGCTTTGGGCAGAAAGGTTTCTTCAAGAGGCCCCAGCCTCATTTTATAGATGAGGATGCAGGGGCCCCCGGAGGGTGAGTGGTTCTTGGGGCCACCCAGCCAGGACTTCTGGAGACCTGATCTCAGTTTTCTGACTCTCCACAATGCAGTGGTCCTCCCCCACAACCAAGAACTGGGTCCCTGGTTCCTCTCCATTTCCCAGCACCTTGCCTTGAGCAGACTGGGGAAGGGGTCCCCTCCCAAAGATGGGATCATTCTCCTCCCCTCTGTCCCAGCTGCCTGCCCCCCCCAAAAGCCCACCTTGCCCCTGCTGGGTGGGGAGGGGGCTCGCGTGGGCCCAGGCTGAGCAGTGAGTGAGCACGTCCAACTGTCTGACACTGTGAAATTAGCACATCCCCTCCTCCTCCTCGCCCGGTTTTGTACATAAAGTGACATGAGATGCAACATGTGTGCGTATGTGTGTATGTGTATGAGATGTGTCCTGGTTTTTGTTACTTTTTTTGTTTTTGTAAATTTGAATGTTCAAAATAAACAATGTTTACTCTGAGGCTCTTCTTGCAAGGGTGGACCTAGCCTGGGGGTGTGGGGCTGGAAGGAGGCGGCTCCTTGGGGCAGGGCAGCGGGCAAAGACACAGGAGGCACCTGGGTGCTCCACTGCCTCACCACTCTAGCCTCTCACACTGACCGTTCTGCCAGCTCCTGGCGCAGACATACCCCGTTCGCCAGGATTTATGCAGGATGGTTGTAAAGAACACAAGTCCCACATGGAAAGTGTCCCAGTTCCGATAACTGGGTTTTGGCCTCATTCCCAACACCCGATCCCCACCTCGTGCCCCAGTTCTGGGAATGAGGTCCCTGACTTGTTCCCGGACACCCAATCTGCCTGAGTCACTGGACCCACTGCCTGGACCCCCAGAGCATCACCTCCCTTGGGCCCTAGAGAGAGGGAGGGACTCTCTGGTGTATTTCAACCTGTCCCTGCTCCACAGTCTACCTGGTCCCTCTGACTTTGGCCTCTAGGCTGGCCTCTTTGGCTGTGTCAGGGTCTGCTACCCCTGCCCACCCCTGCAACATCCTTCCTTTCCCTAGGAGGTCTTGATCTGGTCCCCAGCCCTCCCTATCCTCACTATCTTAGGGACACAGCCTCCATCCTCCTGTTCCATCAATACTGCTTCTGCCTGTAGTTGGACCGTGTCCTCAGACAGCCCCTGTGAAAATGCCAGGGGGTCCAGCAGGTCAGAGGGTCATGCCGGTAGGACAGGCTTCCAGAATTTTCTGAAGTTTCCCAAACTTCCCCCCTAAGTGAACTCACCCCATGAAGACCAGAGTGTATAGCTAGCAGGAAGCAGCCGTTGAAACAGGAAACCATATCTGAAGTCTACCAAGTTATCTGAAAACTTCGTGTGCTTGCTTCCTTCTCCAAAATGAATCCAGATTTGTTTTAAAATATTGCTTTTGATTACTTACCACGGAGCAAAATTAAGCTGCAGGCAGATACACTTTGTTTATCCTCTCTTGCACTGATTTACTTACAAACACCCTCTCTCCCTCTGTCCCGCTCAGCTGGCAACGTCCAACCCTGCTTTAATCCCACCATCCACCTGCTTCGTGCCAGCACCTGCCCAGCTGAACACTGATGCAGAATAGCTCAGGGCTCTGATGGGTGTTGAGATCTCCGAGGGGTGTTTCCGCCTGCCCCGCCATCTTAGCACTTTCCTTGTATGAGGACTTGTTCCCCAGAATAGCTAAAAAGCAGACCCTTTCTCTCCTCAGACCTCCTAGAGTCCTCCACAACCCCCCTCCTGCATGCTCAAGGGTGACCTTACCCCACAGTCCGTTGAGGAAACAAAATGAGCATCGCTACACCATATCTGTCTATGAGCCCACACGTTCTCTAACTGCCCTCCTGCCATTCAGAACAAGTCATCCCTGCTCCTACTGGAGGCCCTTGTGACCTGGACCCCGTCCCCTTGCCGCCTCAAGAACATCTCTCCTGAGTTACCAACTCCCCCTTGTCTACCTTATCATTGCAACGGGCTTGCGATGATGTCTTCCTGGCTCCTCAAGCCAGATCCCCCCACCCCAAGCCAGTACATAGCCCCAGGTCTCATTCCTTCTCTGCTCCTATCACTGCAAGACTTCTCACAAAAGCAGGTGTGGCAGGGTCCCCAAGACCACCCTCAGGTTTGATGACACATTAGAAGGGCTCACGGGCCTCCAAAAAATTGTTCTTCTCATGGTTATGGTTTGTTACGGTGAACAAATGCAGAGGGAAAAGGCACATTAGGGCAGAAGTCCAGGAGAGACCAGGAGTGAGCTTCCAGGTGTCCCTTCTGGGGGTGGGGGTGGGGGAGTCATGGACAACGCTCCCTTCTCCAAGCAGTGATGTGTGACACCTGTGCAGAAAATCATCATCCAGGGAAGGGGACCTGAGCCTGGGTGTCCAGGGGGTCAGTCATGCGGGCATGCAGCACCTGTGAGTCCTCACTACTCGGGCTCCAGCCCCCACCCCGACAGGTCAAGCTGACACAGGGTGAAAAAAAAAAAGGCAGGTGTTTACTGTAAATCACTTTGTCAAAGGAAATCATCTGATATGGCCCAAGATATATAAAGATACCCTTACCAGGTAGGATATTTGAAGGTCTCAGAAATTATCTACCACCCACTGGTCAAGGCTCAGTTCTTTCTTTGGAATGGATGGGGTTTGAGCACCCTAAGCTGGCTGAGTTAACCCTTGACTGCACACGGGGTCGATAGCCTTCCCCACGCCCTCCCTCTCTCATTCACTCCTTCTCCAGCTCCCACTCTGCCACTGCGCCCACGGCTCACCGAGATCACACTCGTCAAGGCCAAGAGTGACCTCTACATTATGAAACCTCACGGCCAGGCCTGTGTACTCATCTGAGTTGCGCTTGCAGCTGCACGGACACATAATTTACCACTCCTTCCTTCTCTTAAGATTTCCTTCTCTTGCCTTTCAAAGCACACGTTTCCCAAGTTCTCCTTCCATTTCACTAGTTTGGCCTATAGTGCAATCAAAGACTGATGTCTGGGCCTCACCCCTGGTGTGTCTGAGGCAGCAGGGCTGGGGGTGCAGCCTGACATTCAGCACCTCTAACAAGAGCTAGGCGACACAGTGGCCGCTGGTCCCTGGACGGCACTTTGAGAACCAGAGTTTGAATTCACTGGCTGCTCCTTCTCAGGCTCTTTCCGATTCCTCCTTATCTTCCCAACCTCTAAATCTGCAGGACCCCAGGCCACAGCCCTGCATCTCTTTATCCTTGCTATTTAGACACTCTCTGTTGGAAATCTTATCCAGGATCATGGCTTTAGTTATCATCTGATGACTTTCAAACCAGGAATCCTTGCCTGATAGGAATCTCCAAATTAATATATCCCAAACACCCAATCCCCCTCGACTTCTGCCCCAGCCTTCCACTTACTAAACAGGCTCATGAGCTGCTAGTTGTTCAAATCAGAAATGCAAGAATTATCGATGACTTCCCTCTTTCTCTTGCACACCCGTCTTCTGACTCCACCACGAACACGGATCTCCAGCCTGCTCACTCCTCTCTAGTTCTGCTACTGCTCTGTCCAAACCACCATCATCGCTCAACTGTCTTCCTGCAAATCTCTCTCTAAATTCATTCTCTATACAGTACCCAGAATGATTGTGTTGCCATCAAAATATGTCCAAATTCCCCTTCACAAAACTCCGAAGCATGCCAGCACATTTAGAATGAAATCCATACAAAGCCCTATCCGACTCCCTCCCACCTCTCAGGTCTCATGCATCACCTCTCTCCCTTTCCCCACTTATGCTCCGGGACACTCAGGCCTACCTCTGTTCCCCCAGACTGCCAGATCTGGGGAGGTTGCATATGTTCCCTCCCTTCCTTCCTGGAAGGCACCTTCTCCTAGTTCTCAGAGGACATGCTCCTTCTGGTCATTCAGGTCTCAGCTTGCCATGCAACAATCGCAGATGTTTTGCTGACTCCTCAGCCTTAAGTCACTGCCTGGTCGCTTTCTGCCACTTGGTCTCAGTCCTCTCCTCCATGACCCCAGAATTGGCAACTGAGCCCTACTGACTCATCTTGGACCCAAACCTGTCAGGGTCACCTTCTCTATCATCCCTTTAACTCTTTTCACAGCACGTACTTCTCTTTGATAACGATCTTGTTTACTTACTTTTAATTGTGAGTCACCCAGAGTGTCAGCCCCGTGAGAGAAGGGACAGTATCTGTCTTCCCCACCACACAATGTATCCAGCATCTGGCAGAGCGGGGCTTACTGAGTATTTGCTGAATACTAATAACTGATCTATATTAAGTGCTCACTATGCACTAGACATTTGCTGCTCTGATCACTTGACACCTCTTAGTTTATTTAACCCTGGGAGGAAAGTACTGCTAGAAAACAGGCACAGAAAAATGAAGTGCTTGTCCAAGGTCAGCCAGCTGCGAAGTGGCAACACTGGGATATAATCCTGCCTGACTCCAGCACAATCCCTCAGAGGCTGCATTATATGATCTGTGATTTTGGATTCCCCTTCACCTCTCAGGGATGGCAAACACTGGTTTGAGAAACAATGGCTGATTTCTGTTGCAGATTAATTCTCCCCTGGAGAAAAGCTAGAAAAACCAAACATCACATCTGAAACTTCCAGGCATCACGGAAACATCAAGAGAGGTGAGAGAGTTAACCAGATCCCACGGAGAACAGAAGCTCAGAGAAGTGAGCCTGATTGTGGGGGGGGGGGGCGCTACAGTTTTCCTCTTGAAGCACCTGCCCACTTATGACAAATGCCCACATTGAACAGAGAGCAACAGTTGAGCAGCTGGTTAATAGAGTCAAGAAATTGTATGATAAATAGAGGCAAATATTCTGGCTACAAATTGGAGCTCAAGATAAAGGGCTCTCGGTAAATGATCCAGACTTTCAGTGAGACCCCAAAAAGAGAGTCAGGTAAATTGGAAATATTCCAGCCCTCCAAAGACTGAATCCCAGCATCCAATCCTCTCATTCACTGATTGAATTAAGGTGTCTGCTCTTTCACCAACATCTTGCCAAAAGCAAAAGTAAGTTCTCTCTGGAGGAAGGATAACAACATCATTCAAACTCACATTACATTTTCGTTACACAAGGCTTGGCCTCATCAGACATATCTGAAAACAAAACTGAGTGACTAAAAATCAAAGGGAGAAAAAAATTTAAAGGCAAAAGACCCACACATGTGATAAAATTGCATGGAACTAAATACACACACATACACTCGAGTACAAGTAAAATGGGAACTCTGAATATGATTGCGTCAATGTCAATATCCTGGTTGTGATATTCTCCTATAGTTTTGCAGGATGCTATCATTGGTGGTAAGTGGATAAAGGATGCATAAGATCTCTCTGTATTACTTCTTACAACAGAATGTGAATCTATAATTATCTCAAAATTAAAGTCTAATTTTGAAAAAATATCTTTAGGGAATCCATATGGTGCAGTTGTGAAACATAGACCTGAAAATAATTATGGTTAATACATTTAAGAACTTAGATGACAAATAGAATTTCAACAGAGAACTGTAAACCCTGAAAAATAATGAAATGGAGATCCCAGAGCTGAAAAATGCATGAACTGAACTCATGAACTCAACAGATAAATCTAGTAGCAGGTTGGACACACCTGAAGAAGGAATTGTGAACTCTATTAATAGAGATCTCAAAAGAAATGAGCCAGAGCAAAAACTGAGGAAAAAGAATAGAAAGTGCTAGGGGCAGGGAGAGGAGGGAAGCAAAAGATTAACGAGCAACATGGTGAAAAGTTCTAACAAGTAAGGAGCCCCAGAAGGAGAGAGAGTAAAGAAGGCAGAAAGAGGATTTGAATTAACATCTGAAGATTTTCTCCCAACTATTGAAAGACATGAAGCCACAGATATAAGAATCTCGGGGAACACCGGGCATGAAAAATGCCAAGAAAACCACAACTAGGACTTTGACAGTGAAACAGATCTAAAACCAAAGACAAGAAGAAAACTCTTCCAAGGTCCCACAAAAGAAAGATGCATTACTTTCCAAGGACCAATGGCTGGAATAACAACTACCTTCTCAGTAGAAGGAATGAGAAAGGAGGACAATAAAGTGATGATAGCTTCAAAGTGCTGACATAACCCCATTCTAGAATTCCCTATTCACTGAACAGTCTTCAAAAATAGAGGTGGCATAAAGATGTTTTCAGACAAAGAAAAAAGAACATATTCATCACCAATGGGTTTTGTTACCAACAGAGCTTCTCTGGAGGACAGACTAAAGGAAATCATTTAAGAAAAGGGAAAATGGTCCTGAAAGGAAGCATGGAAATTCACAACAGAAAGGGTAAGCATGTGGTTAAGTCTAAGTTAACATCAGGTGAAAAAAAAAATAACAATTATCTTGTGTGAAGCTTAAAATTCATAACAACAGAATAAAAGGTGGGAAGAGGTAAATGCAGTTAAAATGTTCTAATTTCCTTGCATTGTACTGGACATACTAAAAGTACTAATTTTATACTAGACTTTAATACCTCTAGGGTCAACATTTTATTTTCCTGGGTTATGCTAAAAGGACTATAAAAGAATGTGTAACTAACAAGTACAATAGAAGAAAAAATAGAATAATAAAAACAATTCAAAAGAAGGCTTAAAGGGAAAGAAAAAAGGAACACAAAAAGGGCAGAATAAGTAGAAAATGAATAGAGAGTTGACTGCTTTAAACCTACATGTAATGGAAGTAGGTAATTACATTAATGTTAAAAGGGAACTAGACCAATAAAAATATTAACCTTGTCAAACTGGTATATGATAGGTTGAAATTTAAAAGACAGAAAAATATGTATTAACACAGCTTCATAATATATAAAGTAAAAATTGACAGAAACAAAAGTAAATTTGACAAATCCACAGTGGTAATGGGATATTTGAACACACCTCTCTCAATAACTTATAAAGCTAGCACACAAAAAGTTCAGTATGAGTATAGAAAATTTGTACAAAATGATTAACAAACTTGACCTAACAGAGCAATGAAAAGAATAGATATTCTTTTTAATTACATGGGAAAAATTCACCCAAACTGGCCACAGGAGGTAGAAAAATGGTCCACCAAAATATGTCTATATCCTGATCCCCAGAATCTGTAAATATGTTATATCACGTGGCAAGGGGAAATAAGATTACAAATGGCATTAAGGCTGCTAATCATATGACCAGAAGATAAGGGGATTAACCTGGATTATCTGGATGGACCCACTGTAATCACAAGATTTCTTAGACGTTAAGGAGAGGTTGAAGAGCCAGGGTCAGAGGAATACAGAAAGTCTCTAGAAGTAGGAAAAGGGAAAGAAACAGTCTCACCTATAGCCTCAGGCAGAATGCAGCCCTGGGAACACTTTACTTTTAGCCCAGTGAGACCCATTGTGTCTGACTTTTGACTCCATAACTATAAGATAATAAATTTATGGGGTGTCTGGGTGGCTCAGTCAGTTAAGCACCCAACTCTTGATCTCAGCACAGGTCTTGATCTCAGGGTTGTGAGCTCACACCCCACAATGGGCTCAGCACTGGGCGTGGAACCTATTTTTTAAAAAAGAAATAATAAATTTATGTTTTTTTAAGTCACTATTTTTCCAATCTCTCTTACTCGCAGCTGATCCAATTGCTAATTGATTCCAGGGTGTCCCCATCAGCCATGAGGAACAGCAGGAGCAGTACATGAAATGGTGTAGCTGGTGTAGCTGGAATATTGGCTGAATCTTGAGGATTGACAAGAGGTGAGTCTGAAGTAGGGTGAGATCCTATCCACTTCTGCGTACAATTGTTCATGAAACATTGAGTAAACACCTACTCTCTGCTAGATCCTGTATGTAACACATTGCTTTAGAGATCAATGGGACAAGGTTCTTGCTCTCCAAGAGCTCACAGGGGAAGACAGAGAATTAAACCATGGAGAAGAGCAAAGACAAGAGCAGGCACCAGAGGAGATGGGAGCACAGAGATCTCTTCTAGCTTCCAGTGATGGAATCCAAGTGTGGACAGTTTAGGCCAAATATGTATGTGCTCATATAGCCAAAAGGAGGAAGGCCAGAGAGAGAATGTGGCCAAGCAGATGTGTGAGCAAAGGCAAGGTGAGAAACAGGTTGGAGGGTGCGGAGGGCCAAGAGGGCTGGTGTAGCTGGGGTACAGAGCACAGGGGAAGGAGTAGCAAGAAGAGATGGAGGCACCCATAGACCACACCATGGGGGAGCCTCAAATGACAGGTCATAGGCCACACCATGGGGGAGCCTCAAATGACAGGTCATGGCCTCTGGATATCACCTGGCAGATTATGCGGAACTGAGGAGAAAAGGAAGGAGTTGTTAAAGAGAGGAATGCAGTGGTGAAATTTGGGGTTTAGACACATCATATTGACTGTGACTTGGATGATGTGTTGGAAAAGGGCAAGACTCAGGGAGTCCTTTTAGGAAGTTGTTGCAATAATACAGATGGGATCATACTGTACTGATCTCCATGCTGTACACATGGGGAGTTCCATGAAGATAGCCAGAAGGGGCTATAATCAGGACATAAGAGCCAAAATCAGGAGGCTTTTGATTGACTTGATGTGGGTGATGGCAGAGGGAAGTAAGTATGAAGGACATGATCTCTGGTTTCTGAAGGAAGCAACTTGGTGCCATATATTGAGATGGGGGATACAGGGAGAGCAAGTTGGAGGGAGATGATTAATTCAGTTTGGGGAACATTGACTTTGAAGGGCTTGTGGGACATTCTGGTGGAGATGGCCAGGAGCAGCTGGATATTTAGGCCTGGGGCTCCAGTGAGAAGCCTAATCTGGAGAGAGAAACACAAGAGCCTTCAGAATCTAGGACATTGACAACAGAACCATGGGAGTAGATGAGATTCCCCAGAGGACAAGACTTAAGGCAGTTAATTCTCAACAAGGTATGCATGGGGTGGCATATGTCCCTGGGAGGGTTTGGAGTCACCAGAGGGGCTTTACCAAAGCACCAACCTTCAGTTTCAGTAAATACCCTAGGAAGTGTGACCAAGGGAAACTCTTGTTGATGAGGATGTGACCTGGGGTAAGAAGAAATTTGAGACCCTTGGTAAGAAGAAAATAGAGTCAAGGTGGGCACAGACAGCAAAGGAAAAAAGGAGCCAGAGAGGAAGAGAGGTTTGAGAAGATCCGAGAGAATGTGGTGCCCCAAAGAATGTGGTGCCCCAGATAGTCATTCTCAACTATGAATGTGCACCACGAGCACTTATGACACGGATTCTTGCCCTTCACTGTTCTGATGCCATGGGGCCCTAGAATCCACATCATAAAGAGTTCTGCAGGCACTATTTCTGAAGTAGAGAATTTCACGAAGACAGGTGTGGTGGACGGGCTTACACCCCCAGAGGGGATGGGTCCAGCAAGATAAAGATCTGTTGGATTCCACTCTTCAGGAGGTCACCGGTAACCATGGAAGAGGTAATTTCGGTGGTGGCAGTGTGGGTGTAGAAGCCAGATTGCAGTGGGCTGAAGACCGAATAGGAGGTGAGAAACAGAAGACGGCAAACGTAGACCCCTTTTAGAAGTTTGGATGAGAGGCGGAGGCGAGAGCTTCAGCCCCCTCAAAGGCCAACTTCCATCTCCTGGAGAAACTTGGCAAAGAGGATTAGGGAAATCTGGAGGCTGAGTCAGACATTCCATGGACCTTAAGAACGCACCAGGAAGGCAATTTGGGAATCGGCAAGGGCCGAGCATACCTCAAGCTGCCAAATCACAGAACCAAACCCACTGTGCCCTCCTTCCGTCTACCCACTCCAAGTGAGTTCCACCACATTCACCGCCCAAGTGATCGTTCCGTGACTCATATCTATCTTTCAAGTAGGGCACCTACTTGAAACTTCCCAACAGCTACTTTCCCCACTCTCACCCAAGAGAACACCAGGGAACACTCCCAGGGACTACCCAAGTCCCTGACCTTGGCATTCAAACCCCTTCTGACTCTGGTGATCACTTCTTCCCTCTGCATCTTCACCCCCACCTTCTTCACTGTCATCTCCCACTGTACCACATTCACCATGAACCCAGGCTTCATGGAATCACTGGCAGTTCCCCAGTGAACTGTGCTCTCCCGCCCTCATTAGCCTACTAGTCAGCTTAGACACAGAAAACTCAAGTACCACCTCCTCTGAGAGTTAGTTACTCCCTCCTTGGAGAGAACCAGCACCTTGCGCACACCTGTACCAGAATACAGATAAAAAAAAGTCTTATCAATTTGTACACAGCTGCCCCTCACTGGACTGTGTCTTCTCTGGAACCAAGAACCTCATCTTACTCTTCTCTGAATGACCAGCATCTGGCCAGGACTGAGTTCCCAGAAAGTGCCAGTAATGGGGCACCTGGGTTGCTCAGTGGGTTAAAGCCTCTGCCTTCAGCTTGGGTCTGATCTCAGGGTCCTGGGATAGAGCCCCGCATGGAGCTCTCTGCTCTGCGGGGAGCCTGCTTCCCTTCCTCTCTCTCTGCCTACTTGTGATCTCTGTCTGTCAAATAAATAAATAAAATCTTAAAAAAAAAAAAAAAAGTGCCAGTGAATGTGAAGTGGGGTTTCACCTGAAGTACCCATCATGATAAAGTAAATGTTGAAATTACGAAGTCACCCTTTGATCCACCAATCAAGTAATTGAATCTGCAGTTTCTTCTCTCTTTCCCCTTTCCCTTCTCCCTAGTTGTACTAATACTTTCGGATTAATTTTCCCTCCTAAATATAAGAAAAGGCAGGCTCTGGACAACTGTGTCTTTAAATTAGATGGTACAGCGTCTCGTATGGAGCTACCGCGGAAAGGACAGCTGGTTCCATCTCAGGAAATTTTTCTTTAATTCTTTCCTTTAACAGGCTTCTTAACCTCTCTGAACCTTAGTGCAAATGGGGTTACGAATACCGTTACCTAAAAAAAAATTGTGAGAATCTGGTCAAAGACTCCTTGCAAAGCCTAGTTTTTGTCACGCTAGCTGTTATTAGGCTTCTGAGATCCCAATAAAGTAGTATCTCAGTATCAGGACACCAACAAACTGCATTTGTAATTTCAAATGGCCGAAAGATGAGCCAGGGTAACACCGCCCTTCCAAGTTGGTTTCTCTGAAACACGAACTTCTGTACCTCCGCGGGCTCCTCAGGCCCAGTTAAGACGACTATAACTGAAGCTCCGCCTCCATAGCCTCTAGCCACGCCCCTTTCGTAAAGCCTTACGTTGTAGGGGCCTTTAACACTGATTGACACTTTTGTTCACCAATAAAAAGTGAAATTCCCGTC
>NW_028134170.1:0-58831 GCF_964662115.1 Mustela nivalis | reverse complement strand
GGACATGGCTCCCATGCACAGGTTTCCTTGTGGAGACGAGATGAGTTCTGATGGGTGCCTCAGGAAAACCCCTATGCTCGTATTGGAATCAGGCTTTGGAGGACACATGCCTGTAACCCATAGCAATGGATCCTATTATGGCCTAGGGTCCTGTCTGGTTCAATCTTCTTCTCTGGGGACATCCATCTATGGTATGAGTGGAGGTCGATTATCAGCTGGTGTCAGACACCCCTTGTTTGTTCCGGGTGACGCACACTATAGGGATGGCCTAAGGGTCGTTGGAGGTTTCTCCTAATTTGTACGATTTTGGACCATGGAATTGGCAGAATTCCCATGGATTGGTATGCACAGTCCTAATGTGTGGCTCCAGGGGCCCAGCCTGGAGGGTGTGTGGCCCAAGACTTTGAGGACAGAAGTCTGAAAACACAAACTCAGCTTAGGTTTGGGGACGTAGGTATGGCAGGCCCGATCTACAAACCATGAGAAGAACTCTACAGGATACGAAGAAAATGCGAGTCTGTGGCGATTGCTCAGGCTTTTGTCTCTGGATCTTGTATCAGTGATGGCCGTGGAATGTCGGGGAGGCCTCATGGGCCATGGACGAATCTTCCTCTCTGAGGATTTGGCCCGATTCCCAATTGCTTTTCGTCAATCTGTGGGATGGGAGGACTCATTTCAGTTTTGTTACCTCAGGTGTCCCACCAAAAGAGGAATTCCAAAGCAAAGCCGTGGGGAAGCCTGAAGGGACAATCCGAACTATGGTTAAAAATTGGGGCCTAGGGGCATGGCAAGCCCAATATGCTATCTCTTCATCCAGCCACTGAGTGGCCTTACTTGAGGACTGGGCTCAGCCTGAGGGTCACAATGTGTGTTTGTTACCAATGTGGCCCGCGAGCATGGACGGGGCCTCATGGGCCACACTGGTTTCAACGACACTGAACGTTGGACAACATGCCAACCACAAGGTTTCTTGCCATAGGGATGGAATTCTGATTTCTGCATCACCTTCAACATGGACAGTGATTGGAGATAAGGTCTAGGTTCTGAAACCTGAAAACCGAGGTTGGGAAGAGATGACGACCTAAGGCCATGGCAGCTCGATGTGCTCAGTGTGCGGCCAGCTGTCTGGGAGGGGCCAGGGGGTCCAGGCTCAGGCTGTGTCAGAAAGGGCTTTAGTGCCCTGGTCAGCCTATGTATTTGGGGTACAGCCAAGGTCGGTGCAGGTTGATCCTCATTTGGGGTTATTGGGTAGCCCCAGAGGACAATGTTTTTCTTCTGGAGGGCCGGCAGAGTGCTGTGTTGTAGTTCTGGATTGCCAAACCTGAGGCCTTGTGGGCCAGTAGTCTGACGACAAAAGTCTGAGAACACAAGCTAGGCTTAGGTTTCTGGGTGAGGCCATGGCAGGCACAATCTACAGACCTGAATCGAGATCTCGTGCATCTGAAGTCAGGGCGAGGATCAGACGATCGCTCAGGTTGGAGTTTCTGTCCCTGATGGCCCCTTCATGAATGGGGGGGCATCACGAGGCCATGGGGGTTTTCCCATGATGGGAGTTGTGAGAAGCTCCAAACTGCAGAGAGTCTTCGACAGGAAAATTGAGACCTGTTGTTTGGCTCCAGGCCAATGATTCTGAGCAGGGTTCTAAGGATGGATGGCTGGGTAGCCCACCTCGCATTCCAATTGTCTGCTAGCAACAAGACAGTTTAGATCTCCTGGATCTGTGGGGAGCTACCGAGGATGCTGAGTTGAAATGAACACCCCTGGGGATGGGTCCGAATGTGCTTTTGTGTCTATGGAGACCTTAGAATGAAGCGGTGGCACTGGGGCCCTAAAGGGTTCTCCTAAACAGAGGCTTTGACACAGCTCCAACGTGCAAGTTTCCCATGTGTAGATGAGATGTTTTCTGATGGGTGAGACAAGAAACAGCTATATGCTGCTTTTGAAATCCAGGCCTCTGAGGAGAGATGCCTGGAAACCAAAGCAATGGATTTGATTAGTGCCTAGGGGCCTGTTCTTTCCTTTTTACCTCTGAGGACATCTGTCTATGGGTCTGAGTGCAGGTAGGGGCTCATTTGGGCTCAGATTGCCCCTGTTTTTCTTGGGAAGCTACCACTATTGAGATATATCAGGGACTTTGGAGGTTTATCCTATTAGAAGTGTTGTGGCCATTGGAATGGGCACACACAATTCCCTTGGAGAGGGCAACTACAGTCCTCAGGTTTGACCCCAGGGGCCTGAGCCTGTAGGTTGTGTATTCCAGCCCTTTTTGGACAGTTGTCTGAAAACACAAACTCGGCTTATGTTTCAGGTCATAGGTATGGCAGGACTGATCTACAGACCATGAGGAGAACTTTTCGGGATTTGAAAGAAGGGCGAGTGTGAGGCTCCTGCTCAAGTTTTTGTCTCGGGATATCGTGTCACTCATGGTCGTGGAATTTCTGGGTGACTTCATGGGAAATGGACGAGTCTTACTCTCTGGTGGTTTGGCCCCGTCCAAAGAGTTTGGGTTCATTCTGTGGGCTGGAAGAAGTCCGTTTTATTTTGTTGTTGTTGTTGTTGTTGTTTTCTTTTTTAACCTCAGGTGTCCCACCAAATGAGGGATTTCAGAGTAGAGCCCTAGGAGGGGCGACTGGACAATCAGAAATCTGGTTAAAAATTGGGGCCTAGGGACATGTCAAGCCCATTATGACATCTAATGGTCCAGCCACTGAGAGGACTTACTAGAGGACAGGACTCATGCTGAGGGTCACAATGCGTGTGTATGCCCTCGTCGCACTCAAGAATGGGCGGGGCCTCAGGGTTTCTCCTACACTGATCCTTGGACAACGTGCCAACCACAAGGGTTCTTGCCATGGGTAAGGAGGAGTTCTGCTTTCTGCATCAGACTCACCCCTGGGCAGTGATTGGAGATAAGGTCTCGGTTCTGAGCCCGAAAACTGAGGTAGGGAAGAGATGATGACCTAAGGCCATGGCGGGTTTTATGTGCTCAGTGTGCGGTCAGCTTTCTGGGTGTTGGTCAGGAGTTCCGGGCTCAGGATGTGTTCGACAGTGCATTAGTGCCCAGGTTAGACTATATAATTTGGGTAAAGTCGAGTGCTGTGTAGGTTTACCCTCATTTAAGGTGCCTGGGCAGCTCATGAGGCAATCATTTTTTTTCTAGAGGGCAGGCAGAGTGCTGCATTGTGGGTCCGGAATTGCCAAACTTGAGGGCTTTGGGGCCAGGAGTGTGAGGATGGAAGTCTGAGAAGACAAGCTAGACTTGGGTTTCAGGGCGAGGGCACGGCAGGTACCCCCTGCAGATCTGAACCAATATCTCATGCATCTGAATTCAGGGCGAGGATCAGACGTTGGCTCAGGTGGGAGTTTCTGAGCATGACGGCCGCTTCATGAAGGGAGCGGAATCTCGAGACCATTGAGGTTTTCCCACGCGTTGGGAGATGTGGGATGCCCCCTTCCAGGATTCCTTCTTCTGGGAAATTGAGACCTGTTGGACAGCTCCAGGACATCCCATATGGAATGACTCCAGAGCACCGTTCGCGGATGGATGCCTGGGAAGCCCGCCTCGCATTCCAATTGTCTCCTAGAAACAAGACAGTTTAGATCTGATGGCTCTGCGGGAGCAACCTCGGGGGCTGAGTTGAAATGGACTTTCCTGAGGATGTGTCCTAATGTGTTTTTGTGTCCATGAGGGCCTTGGAATGGGGCGGTGGCACCGGCAACCTGAAGTACTTTTCAAGCTTTGGACATGGCTCCCATGCACAGGTTTCCTTGTGGAGACGAGATGAGTTCTGATGGGTGCCTCAGGAAAACCCCTATGCTCGTATTGGAATCAGGCTTTTGAGGACACATGCCTGTAACCCATAGCAATGGATCCTATTATGGCCTAGGTTCCTGTCTGGTTCAATCTTCTTCTCTGGGGACATCCATCTATGGTATGAGTGGAGGTCGATGATCAGCTGGTGTCAGACACCCCTTGTTTGTTCCGGGTGACCCACACTATTGGGATGGCCTAAGGGTCGTTGGAGGTTTCTCCTAATTTGTACGATTTTGGACCATGGAATGGGCAGAATTCCCATGGATTGGTAGGCACAGTCCTAATGTGTGGCTCCAGGGGCCCAGCCTGGAGGGTGTGTGGCCCAAGACTTTGAGGACAGAAGTCTGAAAACACAAACTCAGCTTAGGTTTGGGGACGTAGGTATGGCAGGCCCGATCTACAAACCATGAGAAGAACTCTACAGGATAGGAAGAAAGTGCGAGTCTGTGGCGATTGCTCAGGCTTTTGTCTCTGGATTTTGTATCAGTGATGGCCGTGGAATGTCGGGGAGGCCTCATGGGCCATGGACGAATCTTCCTCTCTGAGGATTTGGCCCGATTCCCAATTGCTTTTCCTCAATCTGTGAGATGGGAGGACTCATTTCAGTTTTGTTACCTCAGGTGTCCCACCAAAAGAGGAATTCCAAAGCAAAGCCTTGGGGAAGACTGAAGGGACAATCCGATCTATGGTTAAAAATTGGGGCCTAGGGGCATGGCAAGCCCAATATGCTATCTCTTCATCCAGCCACTGAGTGGCCTTACTTGAGGACTGGGCTCAGCCTGAGGGTCACAATGTGTGTTTGTGACCAATGTGGCCCGCGAGCATGGGCGGGGCCTCATGGGCCACACTGGTTTCAACGACACTGAACGTTGGACAACATGCCAACCACAAGGTTTCTTGCCATGGGGAAGGAGTTCTGATTTCTGCATCACCTTCAACATGGACAGTGATTGGAGATAAGGTCTAATTTCTGAAACCTGAAAACCGAGGTTGGCAAGAGATGACGACCTAAGGCCATGGCGGCTCGATGTGCTCAGTGTGCGGCCAGCTGTCTGGGAGGGGCCAGGGGGTCCAGGCTCAGGCTGTGTCAGAAAGGGCATTAGTGCCCTGGTCAGCCTATGTATTTGGGGTACAGCCAAGGTCGGTGCAGGTTGATCCTCATTTGGGGTTACTGGGTAGCCCCAGAGGACAATGTTTTTTATCTGGAGGGCAGGCAGAGTGCTGCATTTTAGTTCTGGATTGCCAAACTGGAGGCCTTGTGGGCCAGTAGTCTGACGACAAAAGTCTGAGAACACTAGCTAGGCTTAGGTTTCTGGGTGAGGCCATGGCAGGCACAATCTACAGACCTGAATCGAGATCTCGTGCATCTGAAGTCAGGGCGAGGATCAGACGATCGCTCAGGTTGGAGTCTCTGTCCCTGATGTCCCCTTCATGAATGGGGGGGCATCACGAGGCCATGGGGGTTTTCCCATGATGGGAGTTGTGAGAAGCTCCAAACTGCAGAGAGTCATCGGCAGGACAATTGAGACCTGTTGTTTGGCTCCAGGCCAATGATTCTGAGCAGGGTTCTAAGGATGGATGGCTGGGTAGCCCACCTCGCATTCCAATTGTCTCCTAGCAACAAGACAGTTTAGATCTCCTGGATCTGTGGGGAGCTACCGAGGATGCTGAGTTGAAATGCACACCCCTGGGGATGGGTCCGAATGTGCTTTTGTGTCTATGGAGACCTTGGAATGAAGCGGTGGCACTGGGGCCCTAAAGGGTTCTCCTAAACAGAGGCTTTGACACAGCTCCAACGTGCAAGTTTCCCATGTGTAGATGAGATGTTTTCTGATGGGTGAGACAAGAAACAGCTATATGCTGCTTTTGAAATCCAGGCCTCTGAGGAGAGATGCCTGGAAACCAAAGCAATGGATCTGATTAGTGCCTAGGGGCCTGTTCTTTCCTTTTTACATCTGAGGACATCTGTCTATGGGTCTGAGTGCAGGTAGGGGCTCATTTGGGCTCCGATTGCCCCTGTTTTTCCTGGGAAGCTACCACTATTGAGATATATCAGAGACTTTGGAGGTTTATCCTATTGGAAGTGTTGTGGCCATTGGAATGGGCACACACAATTCCCTTGGAGAGGGCAAGTACAGTCCTCAGGTTTGGCTCCAGGGGCCTGAGCCTGTAGGTTGTGTAGTCCAGCCCTTTTTGGACAGTTGTCTGAAAACACAAACTCGGCTTATGTTTCAGGTCATTGGTATGGCAGGACTGATCTACAGACCATGAGGAGAACTTTTCGGGATTTGAAAGAAGGGCGAGTGTGAGGCTCCTGCTCAAGTTTTTGTCTCGGGATATCGTGTCACTCATGGTCGTGGAATTTCTGGGTGACTTCATGGGAAATGGACGAGTCTTACTCTCTGGTGGTTTGGCCCCGTCCAAAGAGTTTGGGTTCATTCTGTGGGCTGGAAGAAGTCCGTTTTATTTTGTTGTTGTTGTTGTTGTTGCTTTCTTTTTTAACCTCAGGTGTCCCACCAAATGAGGGATTTCAGAGTAGAGCCCTAGGAGGGGCGACTGGACAATCAGAAATCTGGTTAAAAATTGGGGCCTAGGGACATGTCAAGCCCATTATGACATCTAATGGTCCAGCCACTGAGAGGACTTACTAGAGGACAGGACTCATGCTGAGGGTCACAATGCGTGTGTATGCCCTCGTCGCACTCAAGAATGGGCGGGGCCTCAGGGTTTCTCCTACACTGATCGTTGGACAACGTGCCAACCACAAGGGTTCTTGCCATGGGTAAGGAGGAGTTCTGATTTCTGCAACAGACTCACCCCTGGGCAGTGATTGGAGATAAGGTCTCGGTTCTGAGCCCGAAAACTGAGGTAGGGAAGAGATGATGACCTAAGGCCATGGCGGGTTTTATGTGCTCAGTGTGCGGTCAGCTTTCTGGGTGTTGGTCAGGAGGTCCGGGCTCAGGATGTGTTCGACAGTGCATTAGTGCCCAGGTTAGACTATATAATTTGGGTAAAGTCGAGTGCTGTGTAGGTTTACCCTCATTTAAGGTGCCTGGGCAGCTCATGAGGCAATCATTTTTTTTCTAGAGGGCAGGCAGAGTGCTGCATTGTGGGTCCGGAATTGCCAAACTTGAGGGCTTTGGGGCCAGGAGTGTGAGGATGGAAGTCTGAGAAGACAAGCTAGACTTGGGTTTCAGGGCGAGGGCACGGCAGGTCCCCCCTGCAGATCTGAACCAATATCTCATGCATCTGAAGTCAGGGCGAGGATCAGACGTTGGCTCAGGTGGGAGTTTCTGAGCATGACGGCCGCTTCATGAAGGGAGCGGAATCTCGAGACCATTGAGGTTTTCCCACGTTGGGAGTTGTGGGATGCCCCCTTCCAGGATTCCTTCTTCCGGACAATTGAGACCTGTTGGACAGCTCCAGGACATCCCATATGGAATGACTCCAGAGCACCGTTCGCGGATGGATGACCTGGAAGCCCGCCTCGCATTCCAATTGTCTCCTAGCAACAAGACAGTTTAGATCTGATGGCTCTGAGGGTGCAACCTCGGTGGCTGAGTTGAAATGGACTTTCCTGAGGATGTGTCCTAATGTGTTTTTGTGTCCATGAGGGCCTTGGAATGGGGCGGTGGCACCGGCAACCTGATGTACTTTCCTAAGCTTTGGACATGGCTCCCATGCACAGGTTTCCTTGTGGAGATGAGATGAGTTCTGATGGGTGCCTCAGGAAAACCCCTATGCTCGTATTGGAATCAGGCTTTGGAGGACACATGCCTGTAACCCATAGCAATGGATCCTATTATGGCCTAGGGTCCTGTCTGGTTCAATCTTCTTCTCTGGGGACATCCATCTATGGTATGAGTGGAGGTCGATTATCAGCTGGTGTCAGACACCCCTTGTTTGTTCCGGGTGACGCACACTATTGGGATGGCCTAAGGGTCGTTGGAGGTTTCTCCTAATTTGTACGATTTTGGACCATGGAATTGGCAGAATTCCCATGGATTGGTAGGCACAGTCCTAATGTGTGGCTCCAGGGGCCCAGCCTGGAGGGTGTGTGGCCCAAGACTTTGAGGACAGAAGTCTGAAAACACAAACTCAGCTTAGGTTTGGGGACGTAGGTATGGCAGGCCCGAACTACAAACCATGAGAAGAACTCTACAGGATACGAAGAAAATGCGAGTCTGTGGCGATTGCTCTGGCTTTTGTCTCTGGATTTTGTATCAGTGATGGCCGTGGAATGTCGGGGAGGCCTCATGGGCCATGGACGAATCTTCCTCTCTGAGGATTTGGCCCGATTCCCAATTGCTTTTCGTCAATCTGTGGGATGGGAGGACTCATTTCAGTTTTGTTACCTCAGGTGTCCCACCAAAAGAGGAATTCCAAAGCAAAGCCGTGGGGAAGCCTGAAGGGACAATCCGAACTATGGTTAAAAATTGGGGCCTAGGGGCATGGCAAGCCCAATATGCTATCTCTTCATCCAGCCACTGAGTGGCCTTACTTGAGGACTGGGCTCAGCCTGAGGGTCACAATGTGTGTTTGTTACCAATGTGGCCCGCGAGCATGGACGGGGCCTCATGGGCCACACTGGTTTCAACGACACTGAACGTTGGACAACATGCCAACCACAAGGTTTCTTGCCATAGGGATGGAGTTCTGATTTCTGCATCACCTTCAACATGGACAGTGATTGGAGATAAGGTCTAGGTTCTGAAACCTGAAAACCGAGGTTGGGAAGAGATGACGACCTAAGGCCATGGCGGCTCGATGTGCTCAGTGTGCGGCCAGCTGTCTGGGAGGGGCCAGGGGGTCCAGGCTCAGGCTGTGTCAGAAAGGGCATTAGTGCCCTGGTGAGCCTATGTATTTGGGGTACAGCCAAGGTCGGTGCAGGTTGATCCTCATTTGGGGTTACTGGGTAGCCCCAGAGGACAATGTTTTTTATCTGGAGGGCAGGCAGAGTGCTGAATTTTAGTTCTGGATTGCCAAACCTGAGGCCTTGTGGGCCAGTAGTCTGACGACAAAAGTCTGAGAACACAAGCTAGGCTTAGGTTTCTGGGTGAGGCCATGGCAGGCACAATCTACAGACCTGAATCGAGATCTCGTGCATCTGAAGTCAGGGCGAGGATCAGACGATCGCTCAGGTTGGAGTTTCTGTCCCTGATGGCCCCTTCATGAATGGGGGGGCATCACGAGGCCATGGGGGTTTTCCCATGATGGGAGTTGTGAGAAGCTCCAAACTGCAGAGAGTCTTCGACAGGAAAATTGAGACCTGTTGTTTGGCTCCAGGCCAATGATTCTGAGCAGGGTTCTAAGGATGGATGGCTGGGTAGCCCACCTCGCATTCCAATTGTCTGCTAGCAACAAGACAGTTTAGATCTCCTGGATCTGTGGGGAGCTACCGAGGATGCTGAGTTGAAATGAACACCCCTGGGGATGGGTCCGAATGTGCTTTTGTGTCTATGGAGACATTAGAATGAAGCGGTGGCACTGGGGCCCTAAAGGGTTCTCCTAAACAGAGGCTTTGACACAGCTCCAACGTGCAAGTTTCCCATGTGTAGATGAGATGTTTTCTGATGGGTGAGACAAGAAACAGCTATATGCTGCTTTTGAAATCCAGGCCTCTGAGGAGAGATGCCTGGAAACCAAAGCAATGGATTTGATTAGTGCCTAGGGGCCTGTTCTTTCCTTTTTACCTCTGAGGACATCTGTCTATGGGTCTGAGTGCAGGTAGGGGCTCATTTGGGCTCAGATTGCCCCTGTTTTTCTTGGGAAGCTACCACTATTGAGATATATCAGGGACTTTGGAGGTTTATCCTATTAGAAGTGTTGTGGCCATTGGAATGGGCACACACAATTCCCTTGGAGAGGGCAACTACAGTCCTCAGGTTTGACTCCAGGGGCCTGAGCCTGTAGGTTGTGTATTCCAGCCCTTTTTGGACAGTTGTCTGAAAACACAAACTCGGCTTATGTTTCAGGTCATAGGTATGGCAGGACTGATCTACAGACCATGAGGAGAACTTTTCGGGATTTGAAAGAAGGGCGAGTGTGAGGCTCCTGCTCAAGTTTTTGTCTCGGGATATCGTGTCACTCATGGTCGTGGAATTTCTGGGTGACTTCATGGGAAATGGACGAGTCTTACTCTCTGGTGGTTTGGCCCCGTCCAAAGAGTTTGGGTTCATTCTGTGGGCTGGAAGAAGTCCGTTTTATTTTGTTGTTGTTGTTGTTGTTGTTTTCTTTTTTAACCTCAGGTGTCCCACCAAATGAGGGATTTCAGAGTAGAGCCCTAGGAGGGGCGACTGGACAATCAGAAATCTGGTTAAAAATTGGGGCCTAGGGACATGTCAAGCCCATTATGACATCTAATGGTCCAGCCACTGAGAGGACTTACTAGAGGACAGGACTCATGCTGAGGGTCACAATGCGTGTGTATGCCCTCGTCGCACTCAAGAATGGGCGGGGCCTCAGGGTTTCTCCTACACTGATCGTTGGACAACGTGCCAACCACAAGGGTTCTTGCCATGGGTAAGGAGGAGTTCTGCTTTCTGCATCAGACTCACCCCTGGGCAGTGATTGGAGATAAGGTCTCGGTACTGAAGCCCGAAAACTGAGGTAGGGAAGAGATGATGACCTAAGGCCATGGCGGGTTTTATGTGCTCAGTGTGCGGTCAGCTTTCTGGGTGTTGGTCAGGAGTTCCGGGCTCAGGATGTGTTCGACAGTGCATTAGTGCCCAGGTTAGACTATATAATTTGGGTAAAGTCGAGTGCTGTGTAGGTTTACCCTCATTTAAGGTGCCTGGGCAGCTCATGAGGCAATCATTTTTTTTCTAGAGGGCAGGCAGAGTGCTGCATTGTGGGTCCGGAATTGCCAAACTTGAGGGCTTTGGGGCCAGGAGTGTGAGGATGGAAGTCTGAGAAGACAAGCTAGACTTGGGTTTCAGGGCGAGGGCACGGCAGGTACCCCCTGCAGATCTGAACCAATATCTCATGCATCTGAAGTCAGGGCGAGGATCAGACGTTGGCTCAGGTGGGAGTTTCTGAGCATGACGGCCGCTTCATGAAGGGAGCGGAATCTCGAGACCATTGAGGTTTTCCCACGCGTTGGGAGATGTGGGATGCCCCCTTCCAGGATTCCTTCTTCCGGACAATTGAGACCTGTTGGACAGCTCCAGGACATCCCATATGGAATGACTCCAGAGCACCGTTCGCGGATGGATGCCTGGGAAGCCTGCCTCGCATTCCAATTGTCTCCTAGAAACAAGACAGTTTAGATCTGATGGCTCTGCGGGAGCAACCTCGGGGGCTGAGTTGAAATGGACTTTCCTGAGGATGTGTCCTAATGTGTTTTTGTGTCCATGAGGGCCTTGGAATGGGGCGGTGGCACCGGCAACCTGAAGTACTTTTCAAGCGTTGGACATGGTTCCCATGCACAGGTTTCCTTGTGGAGACGAGATGAGTTCTGATGGGTGCCTCAGGAAAACCCCTATGCTCGTATTGGAATCAGGCTTTTGAGGACACATGCCTGTAACCCATAGCAATGGATCCTATTATGGCCTAGGTTCCTGTCTGGTTCAATCTTCTTCTCTGGGGTCATCCATCTATGGTATGAGTGGAGGTCGATGATCAGCTGGTGTCAGACACCCCTTGTTTGTTCCGGGTGACCCACACTATTGGGATGGCCTAAGGGTCGTTGGAGGTTTCTCCTAATTTGTACGATTTTGGACCATGGAATGGGCAGAATTCCCATGGATTGGTAGGCACAGTCCTAATGTGTGGCTCCAGGGGCCCAGCCTGGAGGGTGTGTGGCCCAAGACTTTGAGGACAGAAGTCTGAAAACACAAACTCAGCTTAGGTTTGGGGACGTAGGTATGGCAGGCCCGATCTACAAACCATGAGAAGAACTCTACAGGATAGGAAGAAAGTGCGAGTCTGTGGCGATTGCTCAGGCTTTTGTCTCTGGATTTTGTATCAGTGATGGCCGTGGAATGTCGGGGAGGCCTCATGGGCCATGGACGAATCTTCCTCTCTGATGATTTGGCCCGATTCCCAATTGCTTTTCGTCAATCTGTGGGATGGGAGGACTCATTTCAGTTTTGTTACCTCAGGTGTCCCACCAAAAGAGGAATTCCAAAGCAAAGCCGTGGGGAAGCCTGAAGGGACAATCCGAACTATGGTTAAAAATTGGGGCCTAGGGGCATGGCAAGCCCAATATGCTATCTCTTCATCCAGCCACTGAGTGGCCTTACTTGAGGACTGGGCTCAGCCTGAGGGTCACAATGTGTGTTTGTGACCAATGTGGCCCGCGAGCATGGGCGGGGCCTCATGGGCCACATTGGTTTCAATGACACTGAACGTTGGACAACATGCCAACCACAAGGTTTCTTGCCATGGGGACGAGTTCTGATTTCTGCATCACCTTCAACATGGACAGTGATTGGAGATAAGGTCTAGGTTCTGAAACCTGAAAACCGAGGTTGGGAAGAGATGACGACCTAAGGCCATGGCGGCTCGATGTGCTCAGTGTGCGGCCAGCTGTCTGGGAGGGGCCAGGGGGTCCAGGCTCAGGCTGTGTCAGAAAGGGCATTAGTGCCCTGGTCAGCCTATGTATTTGGGGTACAGTCAAGGTCGGTGCAGGTTGATCCTCATTTGGGGTTACTGGGTAGCCCCAGAGGACAATGTTTTTTATCTGGAGGGCAGGCAGAGTGCTGCATTTTAGTTCTGGATTGCCAAACTGGAGGCCTTGTGGGCCAGTAGTCTGACGACAAAAGTCTGAGAACACAAGCTAGGCTTAGGTTTCTGGGTGAGGCCATGGCAGGCACAATCTACAGACCTGAATCGAGATCTCGTGCATCTGAAGTCAGGGCGAGGATCAGACGATCGCTCAGGTTGGAGTTTCTGTCCCTGATGGCCCCTTCATGAATGGGGGGGGCATCACGAGGCCATGGGGGTTTTCCCATGATGGGAGTTGTGAGAAGCTCCAAACTGCAGAGAGTCTTCGGCAGGAAAATTGAGACCTGTTGTTTGGCTCCAGGCCAATGATTCTGAGCAGGGTTCTAAGGATGGATGGCTGGGTAGCCCACCTCGCATTCCAATTGTCTCCTAGCAACAAGACAGTTTAGATCCTCTGGATCTGTGGGGAGCTACCGAGGATGCTGAGTTGAAATGCACACCCCTGGGGATGGGTCCAAATGTGCTTTTGTGTCTATGGAGACCTTGGAATGAAGCGGTGGCACTGGGGCCCTAAAGGGTTCTCCTAAACAGAGGCTTTGACACAGCTCCAACGTGCAAGTTTCCCATGTGTAGATGAGATGTTTTCTGATGGGTGAAACAAGAAACAGCTATATGCTGCTTTTGAAATCCAGGCCTCTGAGGAGAGATGCCTGGAAACCAAAGCAATGGATCTGATTAGTGCCTAGGGTCCTGTTCTTTCCTTTTTACCTCTGAGGACATCTGTCTATGGGTCTGAGTGCAGGTAGGGGCTCATTTGGTCTCAGATTGCCCCTGTTTTTCCTGGGAAGCTACCACTATTGAGATGGATCAGGGACTTTGGAGGTTTATCCTATTAGAAGGTTTGTGGCCATTGGAATGGGCACACACAATTCCCTTGGAGAGGGCAAGTACAGTCCTCAGGTTTGGCTCCAGGGGCCTGAGCCTGTAGGTTGTGTAGTCCAGCCCTTTTTGGACAGTTGTCTGAAAACACAAACTCGGCTTATGTTTCAGGTCATAGGTATGGCAGGACTGATCTACAGACCATGAGGAGAACTTTTCGGGATTTGAAAGAAGGGCGAGTGTGAGGCTCCTGCTCAAGTTTTTGTCTCGGGATATCGTGTCACTCATGGTCGTGGAATTTCTGGGTGACTTCATGGGAAATGGACGAGTCTTACTCTCTGGTGGTTTGGCCCCGTCCAAAGAGTTTGGGTTCATTCTGTGGGCTGGAAGAAGTCCGTTTTATTTTGTTGTTGTTGTTGTTGTTGTTTTCTTTTTTAACCTCAGGTGTCCCACCAAATGAGGGATTTCAGAGTAGAGTTCTAGGAGGGGCGACTGGACAATCAGAAATCTGGTTAAAAATTAGGGCCTAGGGACATGTCAAGCCCATTATGACATCTAATGGTCCAGCCACTGAGAGGACTTACTAGAGGACAGGACTCATGCTGAGGGTCACAATGCGTGTGTATGCCCTCGTCGCACTCAAGAATGGGCGGGGTTTCTCCTACACTGATCGTTGGACAACGTGCCAACCACAAGGGTTCTTGCCATGGGTAAGGAGGAGTTCTGCTTTCTGCATCAGACTCACCCCTGGGCAGTGATTGGAGATAAGGTCTCGGTTCTGAAGCCTGAAAACTGAGGTAGGGAAGAGATGATGACCTAAGGCCATGGCGGGTTTTATGTGCTCAGTGTGCGGTCAGCATCCTGGGTGTTGGTCAGGAGTTCCGGGCTCAGGATGTGTTCGACAGTGCATTACTGCCCAGGTTAGACTATATAATTTGGGTAAAGTCGAGTGCTGTGTAGGTTTACCCGCATTTAAGGTGCCTGGGCAGCTCATGTGGCAATAATTTTTTTTCTAGAGTGCAGGCAGAGTGCTGCATTGTGGGTCCGGAATTGCCAAACTTGAGGGCTTTGGGGCCAGGAGTGTGAGGATGGAAGTCTGAGAAGACAAGCTAGACTTGGGTTTCAGGGCGAGGGCACGGCAGGTACCCCCTGCAGATCTGAACCAATATCTCATGCATCTGTAGTCAGGGCGAGGATCAGACGTTGGCTCAGGTGGGAGTTTCTGAGCATGACGGCCGCTTCATGAAGGGAGCGGAATCTCGAGACCATTGAGGTTTTCCCACGTTGGGAGTTGTGGGATGCTCCCTTCCAGGATTCCTTCTTCCGGACAATTGAGACCGGTTGGACAGCTCCAGGACATCCCATATGGAATGACTCCAGAGCACCGTTCGCGGATGGATGCCTGGGAAGCCCGCTTCGCATTCCAATTGTCTCCTAGAAACAAGACAGTTTAGATCTGATGGCTCTGCGGGAGCAACCTCGGGGGCTGAGTTGAAATGGACTTTCCTGAGGATGTGTCCTAATGTGTTTTTGTGTCCATGAGGGCCTTGGAATGGGGCGGTGGCACCGGCAACCTGAAGTACTTTCCTAAGCTTTGGACATGGCTCCCATGCACAGGTTTCCTTGTGGAGACGAGATGAGTTCTGATGGGTGCCTCAGGAAAACCCCTATGCTCGTATTGGAATCAGGCTTTTGAGGACACATGCCTGTAACCCATAGCAATGGATCCTATTATGGCCTAGGGTCCTGTGTGGTTCAATCTTCTTCTCTGGGGACATCCATCTATGGTATGAGTGGAGGTCGATGATCAGCTGGTGTCAGACACCCCTTGTTTGTTCCGGGTGACCCACACTATTGGGATGGCCTAAGGGTCGTTGGAGGTTTCTCCTAATTTGTACGATTTTGGACCATGGAATGGGCAGAATTCCAATGGATTGGTAGGCACAGTCCTAATGTGTGGCTCCAGGGGCCCAGCCTGGAGGGTGTGTGGCCCAAGACTTTGAGGACAGAAGTCTGAAAACACAAACTCAGCTTAGGTTTGAGGACGTAGGTATGGCAGGCCCGATCTACAAACCATGAGAAGAACTCTACAAGATATGAAGAAAGTGCGAGTCTGTGGCGATTGCTCAGGCTTTTGTCTCTGGATTTTGTATCAGTGATGGCCGTGGAATGTCGGGGAGGCCTCATGGGCCATGGACGAATCTTCCTCTCTGAGGATTTGGCCCGATTCCCAATTGCATTTCGTCAATCTGTGGGATGGGAGGACTCATTTCAGTTTTGTTACCTCAGGTGTCCCACCAAAAGAGGAATTCCAAAGCAAAGCCGTGGGGAAGCCTGAAGGGACAATCCGAACTATGGTTAAAAATTGGGGCCTAGGGGCATGGCAAGCCCAATATGCTATCTCTTCATCCAGCCACTGAGTGGCCTTACTTGAGGACTGGGCTCAGCCTGAGGGTCACAATGTGTGTTTGTGACCAATGTGGCCCGCGAGCATGGGCGGGGCCTCATGGGCCACATTGGTTTCAATGACACTGAACGTTGGACAACATGCCAACCACAAGGTTTCTTGCCATGGGGACGAGTTCTGATTTCTGCATCACCTTCAACATGGACAGTGATTGGAGATAAGGTCTAGGTTCTGAAACCTGAAAACCGAGGTTGGGAAGAGATGACGACCTAAGGCCATGGTGGCTCGATGTGCTCAGTGTGCGGCCAGCTGTCTGGGAGGGGCCAGGGGGTCCAGGCTCAGGCTGTGTCAGAAAGGGCATTAGTGCCCTGGTCAGCCTATGTATTTGGGGTACAGCCAAGGTCGGTGCAGGTTGATCCTCATTTGGGGTTACTGGGTAGCCCCAGAGGACAATGTTTTTTATCTGGAGGGCAGGCAGAGTGCTGCATTTTAGTTCTGGATTGCCAAACCTGAGGCCTTGTGGGCCAGTAGTCTGACGACAAAAGTCTGAGAACACAAGCTAGGCTTAGGTTTCTGGGTGAGGCCATGGCAGGCACAATCTACAGACCTGAATCGAGATCTCGTGCATCTGAAGTCAGGGCGAGGATCAGACGATCGCTCAGGTTGGAGTTTCTGTCCCTGATGGCCCCTTCATGAATGGGGGGGGCATCACGAGGCCATGGGGGTTTTCCCATGATGGGAGTTGTGAGAAGCTCCAAACTGCAGAGAGTCTTCGGCAGGACAATTGAGACCTGTTGTTTGGCTCCAGGCCAATGATTCTGAGCAGGGTTCTAAGGATGGATGGCTGGGTAGCCCACCTCGCATTCCAATTGTCTCCTAGCAACAAGACAGTTTAGATCCTCTGGATCTGTGGGGAGCTACCGAGGATGCTGAGTTGAAATGCACACCCCTGGGGATGGGTCCAAATGTGCTTTTGTGTCTATGGAGACCTTGGAATGAAGCGGTGGCACTGGGGCCCTAAAGGGTTCTCCTAAACAGAGGCTTTGACACAGCTCCAACGTGCAAGTTTCCCATGTGTAGATGAGATGTTTTCTGATGGGTGAAACAAGAAACAGCTATATGCTGCTTTTGAAATCCAGGCCTCTGAGGAGAGATGCCTGGAAACCAAAGCAATGGATCTGATTAGTGCCTAGGGGCCTGTTCTTTCCTTTTTACCTCTGAGGACATCTGTCTATGGGTCTGAGTGCAGGTAGGGGCTCATTTGGTCTCAGATTGCCCCTGTTTTTCCTGGGAAGCTACCACTATTGAGATGGATCAGGGACTTTGGAGGTTTATCCTATTAGAAGGTTTGTGGCCATTGGAATGGGCACACACAATTCCCTTGGAGAGGGCAAGTACAGTCCTCAGGTTTGGCTCCAGGGGCCTGAGCCTGTAGGTTGTGTAGTCCAGCCCTTTTTGGACAGTTGTCTGAAAACACAAACTCGGCTTATGTTTCAGGTCATAGGTATGGCAGGACTGATCTACAGACCATGAGGAGAACTTTTCGGGATTTGAAAGAAGGGCGAGTGTGAGGCTCCTGCTCAAGTTTTTGTCTCGGGATATCGTGTCACTCATGGTCGTGGAATTTCTGGGTGACTTCATGGGAAATGGACGAGTCTTACTCTCTGGTGGTTTGGCCCCGTCCAAAGAGTTTGGGTTCATTCTGTGGGCTGGAAGAAGTCCGTTTTATTTTGTTGTTGTTGTTGTTGTTGTTTTCTTTTTTAACCTCAGGTGTCCCACCAAATGAGGGATTTCAGAGTAGAGTTCTAGGAGGGGCAACTGGACAATCAGAAATCTGGTTAAAAATTGGGGCCTAGGGACATGTCAAGCCCATTATGACATCTAATGGTCCAGCCACTGAGAGGACTTACTAGAGGACAGGACTCATGCTGAGGGTCACAATGCGTGTGTATGCCCTCGTCGCACTCAAGAATGGGCGGGGTTTCTCCTACACTGATCGTTGGACAACGTGCCAACCACAAGGGTTCTTGCCATGGGTAAGGAGGAGTTCTGCTTTCTGCATCAGACTCACCCCTGGGCAGTGATTGGAGATAAGGTCTCGGTTCTGAAGCCTGAAAACTGAGGTAGGGAAGAGATGATGACCTAAGGCCATGGCGGGTTTTATGTGCTCAGTGTGCGGTCAGCATCCTGGGTGTTGGTCAGGAGTTCCGGGCTCAGGATGTGTTCGACAGTGCATTACTGCCCAGGTTAGACTATATAATTTGGGTAAAGTCGAGTGCTGTGTAGGTTTACCCGCATTTAAGGTGCCTGGGCAGCTCATGTGGCAATAATTTTTTTTCTAGAGTGCAGGCAGAGTGCTGCATTGTGGGTCCGGAATTGCCAAACTTGAGGGCTTTGGGGCCAGGAGTGTGAGGATGGAAGTCTGAGAAGACAAGCTAGACTTGGGTTTCAGGGCGAGGGCACGGCAGGTACCCCCTGCAGATCTGAACCAATATCTCATGCATCTGTAGTCAGGGCGAGGATCAGACGTTGGCTCAGGTGGGAGTTTCTGAGCATGACGGCCGCTTCATGAAGGGAGCGGAATCTCGAGACCATTGAGGTTTTCCCACGTTGGGAGTTGTGGGATGCTCCCTTCCAGGATTCCTTCTTCCGGACAATTGAGACCGGTTGGACAGCTCCAGGACATCCCATATGGAATGACTCCAGAGCACCGTTCGCGGATGGATGCCTGGGAAGCCCGCTTCGCATTCCAATTGTCTCCTAGAAACAAGACAGTTTAGATCTGATGGCTCTGCGGGAGCAACCTCGGGGGCTGAGTTGAAATGGACTTTCCTGAGGATGTGTCCTAATGTGTTTTTGTGTCCATGAGGGCCTTGGAATGGGGCGGTGGCACCGGCAACCTGAAGTACTTTCCTAAGCTTTGGACATGGCTCCCATGCACAGGTTTCCTTGTGGAGACGAGATGAGTTCTGATGGGTGCCTCAGGAAAACCCCTATGCTCGTATTGGAATCAGGCTTTTGAGGACACATGCCTGTAACCCATAGCAATGGATCCTATTATGGCCTAGGGTCCTGTCTGGTTCAATCTTCTTCTTTGGGGACATCCATCTATGGTATGAGTGGAGGTCGATTATCAGCTGGTGTCAGACACCCCTTGTTTGTTCCGGGTGACCCACACTATTTGGATGGCCTAAGGGTCGTTGGAGGTTTCTCCTAATTTGTACGATTTTGGACCATGGAATGGGCAGAATTCCCATGGATTGGTAGGCACAGTCCTAATGTGCGGCTCCAGGGGCCCAGCCTGGAGGGTGTGTGGCCCAAGACTTTGAGGACAGAAGTCTGAAAACACAAACTCAGCTTAGGTTTGGGGACGTAGGTATGGCAGGCCCGATCTACAAACCATGAGAAGAACTCTACAAGATATGAAGAAAGTGCGAGTCTGTGGCGATTGCTCAGGATTTTGTCTCTGGATTTTGTATCAGTGATGGCCGTGGAATGTCGGGGAGGCCTCATGGGCCATGGACGAATCTTCCCCTCTGATGATTTGGCCCGATTCCCAATTGCTTTTCGTCAATCTGTGGGATGGGAGGACTCATTTCAGTTTTGTTACCTCAGGTGTCCCACCAAAAGAGGAATTCCAAAGCAAGGCCGTGGGGAAGCCTGAAGGGACAATCCGAACTATGGTTAAAAATTGGGGCCTAGGGGCATGGCAAGCCCAATATGCTATCTCTTCATCCAGCCACTGAGTGGCCTTACTTGAGGACTGGGCTCAGCCTGAGGGTCACAATGTGTGTTTGTGACCAATGTGGCCCGCGAGCATGGGCGGGGCCTCATGGGCCACATTGGTTTCAATGACACTGAACGTTGGACAACATGCCAACCACAAGGTTTCTTGCCATGGGGACGAGTTCTGATTTCTGCATCACCTTCAACATGGACAGTGATTGGAGATAAGGTCTAGGTTCTGAAACCTGAAAACCGAGGTTGGGAAGAGATGACGACCTAAGGCCATGGCGGCTCGATGTGCTCAGTGTGCGGCCAGCTGTCTGGGAGGGGCCAGGGGGTCCAGGCTCAGGCTGTGTCAGAAAGGGCATTAGTGCCCTGGTCAGCCTATGTATTTGGGGTACAGCCAAGGTCGGTGCAGGTTGATCCTCATTTGGGGTTACTGGGTAGCCCCAGAGGACAATGTTTTTTATCTGGAGGGCAGGCAGAGTGCTGCATTTTAGTTCTGGATTGCCAAACTGGAGGCCTTGTGGGCCAGTAGTCTGACGACAAAAGTCTGAGAACACAAGCTAGGCTTAGGTTTCTGGGTGAGGCCATGGAAGGCACAATCTACAGACCTGAAACGAGATCTCGTGCATCTGAAGTCAGGGCGAGGATCAGACGATCGCTCAGGTTGGAGTTTCTGTCCCTGATGGCCCCTTCATGAATGGGGCGGGCATCACGAGGCCATGCGAATTTTCCCATGATGGGAGTTGTGAGAAGCTCCAAACTGCAGAGAGTCTTCGGCAGGACAATTGAGACCTGTTGTTTGGCTCCAGGCCAATGATTCTGAGCAGGGTTCTAAGGATGGATGGCTGGGTAGCCCACCTCGCATTCCAATTGTCTCCTAGCAACAAGACAGTTTAGATCCTCTGGATCTGTGGGGAGCTACCGAGGATGCTGAGTTGAAATGCACACCCCTGGGGATGGGTCCAAATGTGCTTTTGTGTCTATGGAGACCTTGGAATGAAGCGGTGGCACTGGGGCCCTAAAGGGTTCTCCTAAACAGAGGCTTTGACACAGCTCCAACGTGCAAGTTTCCCATGTGTAGATGAGATGTTTTCTGATGGGTGAAACAAGAAACAGCTATATGCTGCTTTTGAAATCCAGGCCTCTGAGGAGAGATGCCTGGAAACCAAAGCAATGGATCTGATTAGTGCCTAGGGTCCTGTTCTTTCCTTTTTACCTCTGAGGACATCTGTCTATGGGTCTGAGTGCAGGTAGGGGCTCATTTGGTCTCAGATTGCCCCTGTTTTTCCTGGGAAGCTACCACTATTGAGATGGATCAGGACTTTGGAGGTTTATCCTATTAGAAGGTTTGTGGCCATTGGAATGGGCACACACAATTCCCTTGGAGAGGGCAAGTACAGTCCTCAGGTTTGGCTCCAGGGGCCTGAGCCTGTAGGTTGTGTAGTCCAGCCCTTTTTGGACAGTTGTCTGAAAACACAAACTCGGCTTATGTTTCAGGTCATAGGTATGGCAGGACTGATCTACAGACCATGAGGAGAACTTTTCGGGATTTGAAAGAAGGGCGAGTGTGAGGCTCCTGCTCAAGTTTTTGTCTCGGGATATCGTGTCACTCATGGTCGTGGAATTTCTGGGTGACTTCATGGGAAATGGACGAGTCTTACTCTCTGGTGGTTTGGCCCCGTCCAAAGAGTTTGGGTTCATTCTGTGGGCTGGAAGAAGTCCGTTTTATTTTGTTGTTGTTGTTGTTGTTGTTTTCTTTTTTAACCTCAGGTGTCCCACCAAATGAGGGATTTCAGAGTAGAGTTCTAGGAGGGGCGACTGGACAATCAGAAATCTGGTTAAAAATTGGGGCCTAGGGACATGTCAAGCCCATTATGACATCTAATGGTCCAGCCACTGAGAGGACTTACTAGAGGACAGGACTCATGCTGAGGGTCACAATGCGTGTGTATGCCCTCGTCGCACTCAAGAATGGGCGGGGTTTCTCCTACACTGATCGTTGGACAACGTGCCAACCACAAGGGTTCTTGCCATGGGTAAGGAGGAGTTCTGCTTTCTGCATCAGACTCACCCCTGGGCAGTGATTGGAGATAAGGTCTCGGTTCTGAAGCCTGAAAACTGAGGTAGGGAAGAGATGATGACCTAAGGCCATGGCGGGTTTTATGTGCTCAGTGTGCGGTCAGCATTCTGGGTGTTGGTCAGGAGTTCCGGGCTCAGGATGTGTTCGACAGTGCATTACTGCCCAGGTTAGACTATATAATTTGGGTAAAGTCGAGTGCTGTGTAGGTTTAGCCTCATTTAAGGTGCCTGGGGAGCTCATGTGGCAATAATTTTTTTTCTAGAGTGCAGGCAGAGTGCTGCATTGTGGGTCCGGAATTGCCAAACTTGAGGGCTTTGGGGCCAGGAGTGTGAGGATGGAAGTCTGAGAAGACAAGCTAGACTTGGGTTTCAGGGCGAGGGCACGGCAGGTACCCCCTGCAGATCTGAACCAATATCTCATGCATCTGAAGTCAGGGCGAGGATCAGACGTTGGCTCAGGTGGGAGTTTCTGAGCATGACGGCCGCTTCATGAAGGGAGCGGAATCTCGAGACCATTGAGGTTTTCCCACGTTGGGAGTTGTGGGATGCTCCCTTCCAGGATTCCTTCTTCCGGACAATTGAGACCGGTTGGACAGCTCCAGGACATCCCATATGGAATGACTCCAGAGCACCGTTCGCGGATGGATGCCTGGGAAGCCCGCTTCGCATTTCAATTGTCTCCTAGAAACAAGACAGTTTAGATCTGATGGCTCTGCGGGAGCAACCTCGGTGGCTGAGTTGAAATGGACTTTCCTGAGGATGTGTCCTAATGTGTTTTTGTGTCCATGAGGGCCTTGGAATGGGGCGGTGGCACCGGCAACCTGAAGTACTTTCCTAAGCTTTGGACATGGCTCCCATGCACAGGTTTCCTTGTGGAGACGAGATGAGTTCTGATGGGTGCCTCAGGAAAACCCCTATGCTCGTATTGGAATCAGGCTTTTGAGGACACATGCCTGTAACCCATAGCAATGGATCCTATTATGGCCTAGGGTCCTGTCTGGTTCAATCTTCTTCTCTGGGGACATCCATCTATGGTATGAGTGGAGGTCGATTATCAGCTGGTGTCAGACACCCCTTGTTTGTTCCGGGTGACCCACACTATTGGGATGGCCTAAGGGTCGTTGGAGGTTTCTCCTAATTTGTATGATTTTGGACCATGGAATGGGCAGAATTCCCATGGATTGGTAGGCACAGTCCTAATGTGTGGCTCCAGGGGCCCAGCCTGGAGGGTGTGTGGCCCAAGACTTTGAGGACAGAAGTCTGAAAACACAAACTCAGCTTAGGTTTGGGGACGTAGGTATGGCAGGCCCGATCTACAAACCATGAGAAGAACTCTACAAGATATGAAGAAAGTGCGAGTCTGTGGCGATTGCTCAGGCTTTTGTCTCTGGATTTTGTATCAGTGATGGCCGTGGAATGTCGGGGAGGCCTCATGGGCCATGGACGAATCTTCCTCTCTGAGGATTTGGCCCGATTCCCAATTGCTTTTCGTCAATCTGTGGGATGGGAGGACTCATTTCAGTTTTGTTACCTCAGGTGTCCCACCAAAAGAGGAATTCCAAAGCAAAGCCGTGGGGAAGCCTGAAGGGACAATCTGAACTATGGTTAAAAATTGGGGCCTAGGGGCATGGCAAGCCCAATATGCTATCTCTTCATCCAGCCAAGGAGTGGCCTTACTTGAGGACTGGGCTCAGCCTGAGGGTCACAATGTGTGTTTGTGACCAATGTGGCCCGCGAGCATAGGCGGGGCCTCATGGGCCACATTGGTTTCAATGACACTGAACGTTGGACAACATGCTAACCACAAGGTTTCTTGCCATGGGGAAGGAGTTCTGATTTCTGCATCACCTTCAACATGGACAGTGATTGGAGATAAGGTCTAGGTTCTGAAACCTGAAAACCGAGGTTGGGAAGAGATGACGACCTAAGGCCATGGCGGCTCGATGTGCTCAGTGTGCGGCCAGCTGTCTGGGAGGGTCCAGGGGGTCCAGGCTCAGGCTGTGTCAGAAAGGGCATTAGTGCCCTGGTCAGCCTATGTATTTGGGGTACAGCCAAGGTCGGTGCAGGTTGATCCTCATTTGGGGTTACTGGGTAGCCCCAGAGGACAATGTTTTTTATCTGGAGGGCAGGCAGAGTGCTGCATTTTATTCTGGATTGCCAAACTGGAGGCCTTGTGGGCCAGTAGTCTGACGACAAAAGTCTGAGAACACAAGCTAGGCTTAGGTTTCTGGGTGAGGCCATGGCAGGCACAATCTACAGACCTGAATCGAGATCTCGTGCATCTGAAGTCAGGGCGAGGATCAGACGATCGCTCAGGTTGGAGTTTCTGTGCCTGATGGCCCCTTCATGAATGGGGGGGCATCACGAGGCCATGGGGGTTTTCCCATGATGGGAGTTGTGAGAAGCTCCAAACTGCAGAGAGTCTTTGGCAGGACAATTGAGACCTGTTGTTTGGCTCCAGGCCAATGATTCTGAGCAGGGTTCTAAGGATGGATGGCTGGGTAGCCCACCTCGCATTCCAATTGTCTCCTAGCAACAAGACAGTTTAGATCTCCTGGATCTGTGGGGAGCTACCGAGGATGCTGAGTTGAAATGCACACCCCTGGGGATGGGTCCAAATGTGCTTTTGTGTCTATGAAGACCTTGGAATGAAGCGGTGGCACTGGGGCCCTAAAGGGTTCTCCTAAACAGAGGCTTTGACACAGCTCCAACGTGGAAGTTTCCCATGTGTAGATGAGATGTTTTCTGATGGGTGAGCCAAGAAACAGCTATATGCTGCTTTTGAAATCCAGGCCTCTGAGGAGAGATGCCTGGAAACCAAAGCAATGGATCTGATTAGTGCCTAGGGGCCTGTTCTTTCTTTTTACCTCTGAGGACATCTGTCTATGGGTCTGAGTGCAGGTAGGGGCTCATTTGGGCTCAGAATGCCCCTGTTTTTCCCAGGAAGCTACCACTATTGAGATATATCAGGGACTTTGGAGGTTTATCCTATTAGAAGGGTTGTGGCCATTGGAATGGGCACACACAATTCCCTTGGAGAGGGCAAGTACAGTCCTCAGGTTTGGCTCCAGGGGCCTGAGCCTGTAGGTTGTGTAGTCCAGCCCTTTTTGGACAGTTGTCTGAAAACACAAACTCGGCTTATGTTTCAGGTCATAGGTATGGCAGGACTGATCTACAGACCATGAGGAGAACTTTTCGGGATTTGAAAGAACGGCGAGTGTGAAGCTCCTGCTCAAGTTTTTGTCTCGGGATATCGTGTCACTCATGGTCGTAGAATTTCTGGGTGACTTCATGGGAAATGGACGAGTCTTACTCTCTGGTGGTTTGGCCCCGTCCAAAGAGTTTAGGTTCATTCTGTGGGCTGGAAGAAGTCCGTTTTATTTTGTGTTGTTGTTGTTGTTGTTGTTTTCATTTTTAACCTCAGGTGTCCCACCAAATGAGGGATTTCAGAGTAGAGCCCTAGGAGGGGCGACTGGACAATCAGAAATCTGGTTAAAAATTGGGGCCTAGGGACATGTCAAGCCCATTATGACATCTAATGGTCCAGCCACTGAGAGGACTTACTAGAGGACAGGACTCATGCTGAGGGTCACAATGCGTGTGTATGCCCTCGTCGCACTCAAGAATGGGCGGGGTTTCTCCTACACTGATCGTTGGACAACGTGCCAACCACAAGGGTTCTTGCCATGGGTAAGGAGGAGTTCTGATTTCTGCATCAGACTCACCCCTGGGCAGTGATTGGAGATAAGGTCTCGGTTCTGAAGCCTGAAAACTGAGGTAGGGAAGAGATGATGACCTAAGGCCATGGCGGGTTTTATGTGCTCAGTGTGTGGTCAGCTTTCTGGGTGTTGGTCAGGAGGTCCGGGCTCAGGATGTGTTCGACAGTGCATTAGTGCCCAGGTTAGACTATATAATTTGGGTAAAGTCGAGTGCTGTGTAGGTTTACCCTCATTTAAGGTGCCTGGGCAGCTCATGAGGCAATCATTTTTTTTCTAGAGGGCAGGCATAGTGCTGCATTGTGGGTCCGGAATTGCCAAACTTGAGGGCTTTGGGGCCAGGAGTGTGAGGATGGAAGTCTGAGAAGACAAGCTAGACTTGGGTTTCAGGGCGAGGGCACGGCAGATACCCCCTGCAGATCTGAACCAATATCTCATGCATCTGAAGTCAGGGCGAGGATCAGACGTTGGCTCAGGTGGGAGTTTCTGAGCATGACGGCCGCTTCATGAAGGGAGCGGAATCTCGAGACCATTGAGGTTTTCCCACGTTGGGAGTTGTGGGATGCCCCCTTCCAGGATTCCTTCTTCCGGACAATTGAGACCGGTTGGACAGCTCCAGGACATCCCATATGGAATGACTCCAGAGCACCGTTCGCGGATGGATGCCTGGGAAGCCCGCCTCGCATTCCAATTGTCTCCTAGCAACAAGACAGTTTAGATCTGATGGCTCTGCGGGAGCAACCTCGGTGGCTGAGTTGAAATGGACTTTCCTGAGGATGTGTCCTAATGTGTTTTTGTGTCCATGAGGGCCTTGGAATGGGGCGGTGGCACCGGCAACCTGAAGTACTTTCCTAAGCTTTGGACATGGCTCCCATGCACAGGTTTCCTTGTGGAGACGAGATGAGTTCTGATGGGTGCCTCAGGAAAACCCCTATGCTCGTATTGGAATCAGGCTTTTGAGGACACATGCCTGTAACCCATAGCAATGGATCCTATTATGGCCTAGGGTCCTGCCTGGTTCAATCTTCTTCTCTGTGGACATCCATCTATGGTATGAGTGGAGGTCGATTATCAGCTGGTGTCAGACACCCCTTGTTTGTTCCGGGTGACCCACACTATTGGGATGGCCTAAGGGTCGTTGGAGGTTTCTCCTAATTTGTACGATTTTGGACCATGGAATGGGCAGAATTCCCATGGATTGGTAGGCACAGTCCTAATGTGTGGCTCCAGGGGCCCAGCCTGGAGGGTGTGTGGCCCAAGACTTTGAGGACAGAAGTCTGAAAACACAAACTCAGCTTAGGTTTGGGGACGTAGGTATGGCAGGCCTGATCTACAAACCATGAGAAGAACTCTACAGGATATGAAGAAAGTGCGAGTCTGTGGGGATTGCTCAGGCTTTTGTCTCTGGATTTTGTATCAGTGATGGCCGTGGAATGTCAGGGAGGCCTCATGGGCCATGGACGAATCTTCCTCTCTGAGGATTTGGCCCGATTCCCAATTGCTTTTCATCAATCTGTGGGATGGGAGGACTCATTTCAGTTTTGTTACCTCAGGTGTCCCACCAAAAGTGGAATTCCAAAGCAAATCCGTGGGGAAGCCTGAAGGGACAATCCGAACTATGGTTAAAAATTGGGGCCTAGGGGCATGGCAAGCCCAATATGCTATCTCTTTATCCAGCCACTGAGTGGCCTTACTTGAGGACTGGGCTCAGCCTGAGGGTCACAATGTGTGTTTGTGACCAATGTGGCCCGCGAGCATGGGCGGGGCTTCATGGGCCACATTGGTTTCAATGACACTGAACGTTGGACAACATGCCAACCACAAGGTTTCTTGCCATGGGGAAGGAGTTCTGATTTCTGCATCACCTTCAACATGGACAGTGATTGGAGATAAGGTCTAGGTTCTGAAACCTGAAAACCGAGGTTGGGAAGAGATGACGACCTAAGACCATGGCGGCTCGATGTGCTCAGTGTGCGGCCAGCTGTCTGGGAGGGGCCAGGGGGTCCAGGCTCAGGCTGTGTCAGAAAGGGCATTAGTGCCCTGGTCATCCTATGTATTTGGGGTACAGCCAAGGTCGGTGCAGGTTGATTCTCATTTGGGGTTACTGGGTAGCCCCAGAGGACAATGTTTTTTATCTGGAGGGCAGGCAGAGTGCTGCATTTTAGTTCTGGATTGCCAAACTGGAGGCCTTGTGGGCCATTAGTCTGACGACAAAAGTCTGAGAACACAAGCTAGGCTTAGGTTTCTGGGTGAGGCCATGGCAGGCACAATCTACAGACCTGAATCGAGATCTCGTGCATCTGAAGTCAGGGCGAGGATCAGACGATCGCTCAGGTTGGAGTTTCTGTCCCTGATGTCCCCTTCATGAATGGGGGGGCATCACGAGGCCATGGGGGTTTTCCCATGATGGGAGTTGTGAGAAGCTCCAAACTGCAGAGAGTCTTTGGCAGGACAATTGAGACCTGTTGTTTGGCTCCAGGCCAATGATTCTGAGCAGGGTTCTAAGGATGGATGGCTGGGTAGCCCACCTCGCATTCCAATTGTCTCCTAGCAACAAGACAGTTTAGATCTCCTTGATCTGTGGGGAGCTACCGAGGATGCTGAGTTGAAATGCACACCCCTGGGGATGGGTCCGAATGTGCTTTTGTGTCTATGGAGACCTTGGAATGAAGCGGTGGCACTGGGCCCTAAAGGGTTCTCCTAAACAGAGGCTTTGACACAGCTCCAACGTGCAAGTTTCCCATGTGTAGATGAGATGTTTTCTGATGGGTGAGACAAGAAACAGCTATATGCTGCTTTTGAAATCCAGGCCTCTGAGGAGAGATGCCTGGAAACCAAAGCAATGGATCTGATTAGTGCCTAGGGGCCTGTTCTTTCCTTTTTACCTCTGAGGACATCTGTCTATGGGTCTGAGTGCAGGTAGGGGCTCATTTGGGCTCAGATTGCCCCTGTATTTCCTGGGAAGCTACCACTATTGAGATATATCAGGGACTTTGGAGGTTTATCCTATTAGAAGGGTTGTGGCCATTGGAATGGGCACACACAATTCCCTTGGAGAGGGCAAGTACAGTCCTCAGGTTTGGCTCCAGGGGCCTGAGCCTGTAGGTTGTGTAGTCCAGCCCTTTTTGGACAGTTGTCTGAAAACACAAACTCGGCTCATGTTTCAGGTCATAGGTATGGCAGGACTGATCTACAGACCATGAGGAGAACTTTTCGGGAATTGAAAGAAGGGCGAGTGTGAGGCTCCTGCTCAAGTTTTTGTCTCGGGATATCGTGTCACTCATGGTCGTGGAATTTCTGGGTGACTTCATGGGAAATGGACGAGTCTTACTGTCTGGTGGTTTGGCCCCGTCCAAAGAGTTTGGGTTCATTCTGTGGGCTGGAAGAAGTCCGTTTTATTTTGTGTTGTTGTTGTTGTTGTTGTTTTCATTTTTAACCTCAGGTGTCCCACCCAATGAGGGATTTCAGAGTAGAGCCCTAGGAGGGGCGACTGGACAATCAGAAATCTGGTTAAAAATTGGGGCCTAGGGACATGTCAAGCCCATTATGACATCTAATGGTCCAGCCACTGAGAGGACTTACTATAGGACAGGACTCATGCTGAGGGTCACAATGCGTGTGTATGCCCTCGTCGCACTCAAGAATGGGCGGGGCCTCAGGGTTTCTTCTACACTGATCGTTGGACAACGTGCCAACCACAAGGGTTCTTGCCATGGGTAAGGAGGAGTTCTGATTTCTGCATCAGACTCACCCCTGGGCAGTGATTGGTGATAAGATCTCGGTTCTGAAGCCTGAAAACTGAGGTAGGGAAGAGATGGTGACCTAAGGCCATGGCGGGTTTTATGTGCTCAGTGTGCGGTCAGCTTTCTGGGTGTTGGTCAGGAGGTCCGGGCTCAGGATGTGTTCGACAGTGCATTAGTGCCCAGGTTAGACTATATAATTTGGGTAAAGTCGAGTGCTGTGTAGGTTTAGCCTCATTTAAGGTGCCTGGGCAGCTCATGAGGCAATCATTTTTTTTCTAGAGGGCAGGCAGAGTGCTGCATTGTGGGTCTTGAATTGCCAAACTTGAAAGCTTTGGGGCCAGGAGTGTGAGGATGGAAGTCTGAGAAGACAAGCTAGACTTGGGTTTCAGGGCGAGGGCACGGCAGGTCCCCCCTGCAGATCTGAACCAATATCTCATGCATCTGAAGTCAGGGCGAGGATCAGACGTTGGCTCAGGTGGGAGTTTCTGAGCATGACGGCCGCTTCATGAAGGGAGCGGAATCTCGAGACCATTGAGGTTTTCCCACGTTGGGAGTTGTGGGATGCCCCCTTCCAGGATTCCTTCTTCCGGACAATTGAGACCGGTTGGACAGCTCCAGGACATCCCATATGGAATGACTCCAGAGCACCGTTCGCGGATGGATGCCTGGGAAGCCCGCCTCGCATTCCAATTGTCTCCTAGCAACAAGACAGTTTAGATCTGATGGCTCTGGGGGAGCAAACTCGGTGGCTGAGTTGTAATGGACTTTCCTGAGGATGTGTCCTAATGTGTTTTTGTGTCCATGAGGGCCTTGGAATGGGGCGGTGGCACCGGCAACCTGAAGTACTTTCCTAAGCTTTGGACATGGCTCCCATGCACAGGTTTCCTTGTGGAGACGAGATGAGTTCTGATGGGTGCCTCAGGAAAAGCCCTATGCTCGTATTGGAATCAGGTTTTTGAGGACACATGCCTGTAACCCATAGCAATGGATCCTATTATGGCCTAGGGTCCTGTCTGGTTCAATCTTCTTCTCTGGGGACTTCCATCTATGGAATGAGTGGAGGTCGATTATCAGCTGGTGTCAGACACCCCTTGATTGTTCCGGGTGACCCACACTATTGGGATGGCCTAAGGGTCGTTGGAGGTTTCTCCTAATTTGTACGATTTTGGACCATGGAATGGGCAGAATTCCCATGGATTGGTAGGCACAGGCCTAATGTGTGGCTCCAGGGGCCCAGCCTGGAGGGTGTGTGGCCCAAGACTTTGAGGACAGAAGTCTGAAAACACAAACTCAGCTTAGGTTTGGGGACGTAGGTATGGCAGGCCCGATCTACAAACCATGAGAAGAACTCTACAGGATATGAAGAAAGTGCGAGTCTGTGGCGATTGCTCAGGCTTTTGTCTCTGGATCTTGTATCAGTGATGGCCGTGGAATGTCGGGGAGGCCTCATGGGCCATGGACGAATCTTCCTCTCTGAGGATTTGGCCCGATTCCCAATTGCTTTTTGTCAATCTGTGGGATGGGAGGACTCATTTCAGTTTTGTTACCTCAGGTGTCCAACCAAAAGAGGAATTCCAAAGCAAAGCCGTGGGGAAGCCTGAAGGGACAATCCGAACTATGGTTAAAAATTGGGGCCTAGGGGCATGGCAAGCCCAATATGCTATCTCTTCATCCAGCCACTGAGTGGCCTTACTTGAGGACTGGGCTCAGCCTGAGGGTCACAATGTGTGTTTGTGACCTATGTGGCCCGCGAGCATGGGCGGGGCCTCATGGGCCACATTGGTTTCAATGACAATGAACGTTGGACAACATGCCAACCACAAGGTTTCTTGCCATGGGGAAGGAGTTCTGATTTCTGCATCACCTTCAACATGGACAGTGATTGGAGATAAGGTCTAGGTTCTGAAACCTGAAAACCGAGGTTGGGAAGAGATGACGACCTAAGGCCATGGCGGCTCAATGTGCTCAGTGTGCGGCCCGCTGTCTGGGAGGGGCCAGGGGGTCCAGGCTCAGGCTGTATCAGAAAGGGCATTAGTGCCCTGGTCAGCCTATGTATTTGGGGTACAGCCAAGGTCGGTGCAGGTTGATCCTCATTTGGGGTTACTGGGTAGCCCCAGAGGACAATGTTTTTTATCTGGAGGGCAGGCAGAGTGCTGCATTTTAGTTCTGGATTGCCCTACTGGAGGCCTTGTGGGCCAGTAGTCTGACGACAAAGGTCTGAACACAAGCTAGGCTTAGGTTTCTGGGTGAGGCCATGGCAGGCACAATCTACAGACCTGAATCGAGATCTCGTGCATCTGAAGTCAGGGCGAGGATCAGACGATCGCTCAGGTTGGAGTTTCTGTCCCTGATGTCCCCTTCATGAATGGGGGGGCATCACGAGGCCATGGGGGTTTTCCCATGATGGGAGTTGTGAGAAGCTCCAAACTGCAGAGAGTCTTCGGCAGGACAATTGAGACCTGTTGTTTGGCTCCAGGCCAATGATTCTGAGCAGGGTTCTAAGGATGGATGGCTGGGTAGCCCACCTCGCATTCCAATTGTCTCCTAGCAACAAGACAGTTTAGATCCTCTGGATCTGTGGGGAGCTACCGAGGATGCTGAGTTGAAATGCACACCCCTGGGGATGGGTCCAAATGTGCTTTTGTGTCTATGGAGACCTTGGAATGAAGCGGTGGCACTGGGGCCCTAAAGGGTTCTCCTAAACAGAGGCTTTGACACAGCTCCAACGTGCAAGTTTCCCATGTGTAGATGAGATGTTTTCTGATGGGTGAGACAAGAAACAGCTATATGCTGCTTTTGAAATCCAGGCCTCTGAGGAGAGATGCCTGGAAACCAAAGCAATGGATCTGATTAGTGCCTAGGGGCCTGTTCTTTCCTTTTTACCTCTGAGGACATCTGTCTATGGGTCTGAGTGCAGGTAGGGGCTCATTTGGGCTCAGATTGCCCCTGTTTTTCCTGGGAAGCTACCACTATTGAGATATATCAGGGACTTTGGAGGTTTATCCTATTAGAAGGGTTGTGGCCATTGGAATGGGCACACACAATTCCCTTGGAGAGGGCAAGTACAGTCCTCAGGTTTGGCTCCAGGGGCCTGAGCCTGTAGGTTGTGTAGTCCAGCCCTTTTTGGACAGTTGTCTGAAAACACAAACTCGGCTTATGTTTCAGGTCATAGGTATGGCAGGACTGATCTACAGACCATGAGGAGAACTTTTCGGGATTTGAAAGAAGGGCGAGTGTGAGGCTCCTGCTTAAGTTTTTGTCTCGGGATATCGTGTCACTCATGGTCGTGGAATTTCTGGGTGACTTCATGGGAAATGGACGAGTCTTACTGTCTGGTGGTTTGGCCCCGTCCAAAGAGTTTGGGTTCATTCTGTGGGCTGGAAGAAGTCCGTTTTATTTTGTTGTTGTTGTTGTTGTTGTTTTCTTTTTTAACCTCAGGTGTCCCACCAAATGAGGGATTTCAGAGTAGAGCCCTAGGAGGGGCGACTGGACAATCAGAAATCTGGTTAAAAATTGGGGCCTAGGGACATGTCAAGCCCATTATGACATCTAATGGTCCAGCCACTGAGAGGACTTACTAGAGGACAGGACTCATGCTGAGGGTCACAATGCGTGTGTATGCCCTCGTCGCACTCAAGAATGGGCGGGGCCTCAGGGTTTCTCCTACACTGATCGTTGGACAACGTGCCAACCACAAGGGTTCTTGCCATGGGTAAGGAGGAGTTCTGATTTCTGCATCAGACTCACCCCTGGGCAGTGATTGGAGATAAGGTCTCGGTTCTGAAGCCTGAAAACTGAGGTAGGGAAGAGATGATGACCTAAGGCCATGGCGGGTTTTATGTGCTCAGTGTGTGGTCAGCTTTCTGGGTGTTGGTCAGGAGGTCCGGGCTCAGGATGTGTTCGAAAGTGCATTAGTGCCCAGGGTAGACTATATAATTTGGGTAAAGTCGAGTGCTGTGTAAGTTTACCCTCATTTAAGGTGCCTGGGCAGCTCATGAGTCAATCATTTTTTTTCTAGAGGGCAGGCAGAGTGCTGCATTGTGGGTCCGGAATTGCCAAACTTGAGGGCTTTGGGGCCAGGAGTGTGAGGATGGAAGTCTGAGAAGACAAGCTAGACTTGGGTTTCAGGGCGAGGGCACGGCAGGTACCCCCTGCAGATCTGAACCAATATCTCATGCATCTGAAGTCAGGGCGAGGATCAGACGTTGGCTCAGGTGGGAGTTTCTGAGCATGACGGCCGCTTCATGAAGGGAGCGGAATCTCGAGACCATTGAGGTTTTCCCACGTTGGGAGTTGTGGGATGCCCCCTTCCAGGATTCCTTCTTCCGGACAATTGAGACCTGTTGTACAGCTCCAGGACATCCCATATGGAATGACTCCAGATCACCGTTCGCGGATGAATGCCTGGGAAGCCCGCCTCGCATTCCAATTGTCTCCTAGCAACAAGACAGTTTAGATCTGATGGCTCTGCGGGAGCAACCTCGGTGGCTGAGTTGAAATGGACTTTCCTGAGGATGTGTCCCAATATGTTTTTGTGTCCATGAGGGCCTTGGAATGGGGCGGTGGCACCGGCAACCTGAAGTACTTTCCTAAGCTTTGGACATGGCTCCCATGCACAGGTTTCCTTGTGGAGACGAGATGAGTACTGATGGGTGCCTCAGGAAAACCCCTATGCTCGTATTGGAATCAGGCTTTTGAGGACACATGCCTGTAACCCATAGCAATGGATCCTATTATAGCCTAGGGTCCTGTCTGGTTCAATCTTCTTCTCTGGGGACATCCATCTATGGTATGAGTGGAGGTCGATTATCAGCAGGTGTCAGACACCCCTTGTTTGTTCCGGGTGACCCACACTATTGGGATGGCCTAAGGGTCGTTGGAGGTTTCTCCTAATTTGTACGATTTTGGACCATGGAATGGGCAGAATTCCCATGGATTGGTAGGCACAGGCCTAATGTGTGGCTCCAGGGGCCCAGCCTGGAGGGTGTGTGGCCCAAGACTTTGAGGACAGAAGTCTGAAAACACAAACTCAGCTTAGGTTTGGGGACGTAGGTATGGCAGGCCCGATCTACAAACCATGAGAAGAACTCTACAGGATATGAAGAAAGTGCGAGTCTGTGGCGATTGCTCAGGCTTTTGTCTCTGGATCTTGTATCAGTGATGGCCGTGGAATGTCGGGGAGGCCTCATGGGCCATGGACGAATCTTCCTCTCTGAGGATTTGGCCCGATTCCCAATTGCTTTTCGTCAATCTGTGGGATGGGAGGACTCATTTCAGTTTTGTTACCTCAGGTGTCCCACCAAAATAGGAATTCCAAAGCAAAGCCGTGGGGAAGCCTGAAGGGACAATCCGAACTATGGTTAAAAATTGGGGCCTAGGGGCATGGCAAGCCCAATATGCTATCTCTTCATCCAGCCACTGAGTGGCCTTACTTGAGGACTGGGCTCAGCCTGAGGGTCACAATGTGTGTTTGTGACCAATGTGGCCCGCGAGCATGGGCGGGGCCTCATGGGCCACACTGGTTTCAACGACACTGAACGTTGGACAACATCCCAACCACAAGGATTCTTGCCATGGGGAAGGAGTTCTGATTTCTGCATCACCTTCAACATGGACAGTGATTGGAGATAAGGTCTAGGTTCTGAAACCTGAAAACCGAGGTTGGGAAGAGATGACGCCCTAAGGCCATGGCAGCTCGATGTGCTCAGTGTGCGGCCAGCTGTCTGGGAGGGGCCAGGGGGTCCAGGCTCAGGCTGTGTCAGAAAGGGCATTAGTGCCCTGGTCAGCCTATGTATTTGGGGTACAGCCAAGGTCGGTGCAGGTTGATCCTCATTTGGGGTTACTGGGTAGCCCCAGAGGACAATGTTTTTTATCTGGAGGGCAGGCAGAGTGCTGCATTTTAGTTCTGGATTGCCAAACTGGAGTCCTTGTGGGCCAGTAGTCTGACGACAAAAGTCTGAGAACACAAGCTAGGCTTAGGTTTCTGGGTGAGGCCATGGCAGGCACAATCTACAGACCTGAATCGAGATCTCGTGCATCTGAAGTCAGGGCGCGGATTAGACGATCGCTCAGGTTGGAGTTTCTGTCCCTGATGGCCCCTTCATGAATGGGGGGGCATCACGAGGCCATGGGGGTTTTCCCATGATGGGAGTTGTGAGAAGCTCCAAACTGCAGAGAGTCTTCGGCAGGACAATTGAGACCTGTTGTTTGGCTCCAGGCCAATGATTCTGAGCAGGGTTCTAAGGATGGATGGCTGGGTAGCCCACCTCGCATTCCAATTGTCTCCTAGCAACAAGACAGTTTAGTTCTCCTTGATCTGTGGGGAGCTACCGAGGATGCTGAGTTGAAATGCACACCCCTGGGGATGGGTCCGAATGTGCTTTTGTGTCTATGGAGACCTTGGAATGAAGCGGTGGCACTGGGGCCCTAAAGGGTTCTCCTAAACAGAGGCTTTGACACAGCTCCAACGTGCAAGTTTCCCATGTGTAGATGAGATGTTTTCTGATGGGTGAGACAAGAAACAGCTATATGCTGCTTTTGAAATCCAGGCCTCTGAGGAGAGATGCCTGGAAACCAAAGCAATGGATCTGATTAGTGCCTAGGGGCCTGTTCTTTCCTTTTTACCTCTGAGGACATCTGTCTATGGGTCTGAGTGCAGGTAGGGGCTCATTTGGGCTCAGATTGCCCCTTTTTTTCCTTGGAAGCTACCACAATTGAGATATATCAGGGATTTTGGAGGTTTATCCTATTAGAAGGGTTGTGGCCATTGGAATGGGCACACACAATTCCCTTGGAGAGGGCAAGTACAGTCCTCACGTTTGGCTCCAGGGGCCTGAGCCTGTAGGTTGTGTAGTCCAGCCCTTTTTGGACAGTTGTCTGAAAACACAAACTTGGCCTATGTTTCAGGTCATAGGTATGGCAGGACTGATCTACAGACCATGAGGTGAACTTTTCGGGATTTGAAAGAAGGGCGAGTGTGAGGCTCCTGCTCAAGTTTTTGTCTCGGGATATCGTGTCACTCATGGTCGTGGAATTTCTGGGTGACTTCATGGGAAATGGACGAGTCTTACTGTCTGGTGGTTTGGCCCCGTCCAAAGAGTTTGGGTTCATTCTGTGGGCTGGAAGAAGTCCGTTTTATTTTGTGTTGTTGTTGTTGTTGTTGTTTTCATTTTTAACCTCAGGTGTCCCACCAAATGAGGGAATTTAGAGTAGAGCCCTAGGAGTGGCGACTGGACAATCAGAAATCTGGTTAAAAATTGGGGCCTAGGGACATGTCAAGCCCATTATGACATCTAATGGTCCAGCCACTGAGAGGACTTACTAGAGGACAGGACTCATGCTGAGGGTCACAATGCGTGTGTATGCCCTCGTCGCACTCAAGAATGGGCGGGGCCTCAGGGTTTCTCCTACACTGATCGTTGGACAACGTGCCAACGACAAGGGTTCTTGCCATGGGTAAGGAGGAGTTCTGATTTCTGCATCAGACTCACCCCTCGGCAGTGATTGGAGATAAGGTCTCGGTTCTGAAGCCTGAAAACTGAGGTAGGGAAGAGATGATGACCTAAGGCCATGGCGGGTTTTATGTGCTCAGTGTGTGGTCAGCTTTCTGGGTGTTGGTCAGGAGGTCCGGGCTCAGGATGTGTTCGACAGTGCATTAGTGCCCAGGTTAGACTATATAATTTGGGTAAAGTCGAGTGCTGTGTAGGTTTACCCTCATTTAAGGTGCCTGGGCAGCTCATGAGGCAATCATTTTTTTTCTAGAGGGCAGGCAGAGTGCTGCATTGTGGGTCCGGAATTGCCAAACTTGAGGGCTTTGGGGCCAGGAGTGTGAGGATGGAAGTCTGAGAAGACAAGCTAGACTTGGGTTTCAGGGCGAGGGCACGGCATGTACCCCCTGCAGATCTGAACCAATATCTCATGCATCTGAAGTCAGGGCAAGGATCAGACGTTGGCTCAGGTGGGAGTTTCTGAGCATGACGGCCGCTTCATGAAGGGAGCGGAATCTCGAGACCATTGAGGTTTTCCCACGTTGGGAGTTGTGGGATGCTCCCTTCCAGGATTCCTTCTTCCGGACAATTGAGACCTGTTGGACAGCTCCAGGACATCCCATATGGAATGACTCCAGAGCACCGTTCGCGGATGGATGCCTGGGAAGCCCGCCTCGCATTCCAATTGTCTCCTAGCAACAAGACAGTTTAGATCTGATGGCTCTGGGGGAGCAACCTCGGGGGCTGAGTTGAAATGGACTTTCCTGAGGATGTGTCCTAATGTGTTTTTGTGTCCATGAGGGCCTTGGAATGGGGCGGTGGCACCGGCAACCTGAAGTACTTTCCTAAGCTTTGGACATGGCTCCCATGCACAGGTTTCCTTGTGGAGACGAGATGAGTTCTGATGGGTGCCTCAGGAAAAGCCCTATGCTCGTATTGGAATCAGGTTTTTGAGGACACATGCCTGTAACCCATAGCAATGGATCCTATTATGGCCTAGGGTCCTGTCTGGTTCAATCTTCTTCTCTGGGGACATCCATCTATGGTATGAGTGGAGGTCGATTATCAGCTGGTGTCAGACACCCCTTGTTTGTTCCGGGTGACCCACACTATTGGGATGGCCTATGGGTCGTTGGAGGTTTCTCCTAATTTGTACGATTTTGGACCATGGAATGGGCAGAATTCCCATGGATTGGTAGGCACAGTCCTAATGTGTGGCTCCAGGGTCCCAGCCTGGAGGGTGTGTGGCCCAAGACTTTGAGTACAGAAGTCTGAAAACACAAACTCAGCTTAGGTTTGGGGACGTAGGTATGGCAGGCCCGATCTACAAACCATGAGAAGAACTCTACAGGATATGAAGAAAGTGCGAGTCTGTGGCGATTGCTCAGGCTTTTGTCTCTGGATCTTGTATCAGTGATGGCCGTGGAATGTCGGGGAGGCCTCATGGGCCATGGACGAATTTTCCTCTCTGAGGATTTGGCCCGATTCCCAATTGCTTTTCGTCAATCTGTGGGATGGGAGGACTCATTTCAGTTTTGTTACCTCAGGTGTCCCACCAAAAGAGGAATTCCAAAGCAAAGCCGTGGGGAAGCCTGAAGGGACAATCCGAACTATGGTTAAAAATTGGGGCCTAGGGGCATGGCAAGCCCAATATGCTATCTCTTCATCCAGCCACTGAGTGGCCTTACTTGAGGACTGGGCTCAGCCTGAGGGTCACAATGTGTGTTTGTGACCAATGTGGCCCGCGAGCATGGGCGGGGCCTCATGGGCCACATTGGTTTCAATGACACTGAACGTTGGACAACATGCCAACCACAAGGTTTCTTGCCATGGGGAAGGAGTTCTGATTTCTGCATCACCTTCAACATGGACAGTGATTGGAGATAAGGTCTAGGTTCTGAAACCTGAAAACCGAGGTTGGGAAGAGATGACGACCTAAGGCCATGGCGGCTCGATGTGCTCAGTGTGCGGCCCGCTGTCTGGGAGGGGCCAGGGGGTCCAGGCTCAGGCTGTGTCAGAAAGGGCATTAGTGCCCTGGTCAGCCTATGTATTTGGGGTACAGCCAAGGTCGGTGCAGGTTGATCCTCATTTGGGGTTACTGGGTAGCCCCAGAGGACAATGTTTTTTATCTGGAGGGCAGGCAGAGTGCTGCATTTTAGTTCTGGATTGCCAAACTGGAGGCCTTGTGGGCCAGTAGTCTGACGACAAAAGTCTGAGAACACAAGCTAGGCTTAGGTTTCTGGGTGAGGCCATGGCAGGCACAATCTACAGACCTGAATCGAGATCTCGTGCATCTGAAGTCAGGGCGAGGATCAGACAATCGCTCAGGTTGGAGTTTCTGTACCTGATGTCCCCTTCATGAATGGGGGGGCATCAAGAGGCCATGGGGGTTTTCCCATGATGGGAGTTGTGAGAAGCTCCAAACTGCAGAGAGTCTTCGGCAGGACAATTGAGACCTGTTGTTTGGCTCCAGGCCAATGATTCTGAGCAGGGTTCTAAGGATGGATGGCTGGGTAGCCCACCTCGCATTCCAATTGTCTCCTAGCAACAAGACAGTTTAGATCTCCTGGATCTGTGGGGAGCTACCGAGGATGCTGAGTTGAAATGCACACCCCTGGGGATGGGTCCGAATGTGCTTTTGTGTCTATGGAGACCTTGGAATGAAGCGGTGGCACTGGGGCCCTAAAGGGTTCTCCTAAACAGAGGCTTTGACACAGCTCCAACGTGCAAGTTTCCCATGTGTAGATGAGATGTTTTCTGATGGGTGAGCCAAGAAACAGCTATATGCTGCTTTTGAAATCCAGGCCTCTGAGGAGAGATGCCTGGAAACCAAAGCAATGGATCTGATTAGTGCCTAGGGGCCTGTTCTTTCCTTTTTACATGTGAGGACATCTGTCTATGGGTCTGAGTGCAGGTAGGGGCTCATTTGGGCTCAGATGGCCCCTGTTTTTCCTGGGAAGCTACCACTATTGAGATATATCAGGGATTTTGGAGGTTTATCCTATTAGAAGGGTTGTGGCCATTGGAATGGGCACACACAATTCCCTTGGAGAGGGCAAGTACAGTCCTCAGGTTTGGCTCCAGGGGCCTGAGCCTGTAGGTTGTGTAGTCCAGCCCTCTTTGGACAGTTGTCTGAAAACACAAACTCGGCTTATGTTTCAGGTCATAGGTATGGCAGGACTGATCTACAGACCATGAGGTGAACTTTTCGGGATTTGAAAGAAGGGCGAGTGTGAGGCTCCTGCTCAAGTTTTTGTCTCGGGATATCGTGTCACTCATGGTCGTGGAATTTCTGGATGACTTCATGGAAAATGGACGAGACTTACTGTCTGGTGGTTTGGCCCCGTCCAAAGAGTTTGGGTTCATTCTGTGGGCTGGAAGAAGTCCGTTTTATTTTGTTGTTGTTGTTGTTGTTGTTTTCTTTTTTAACCTCAGGTGTCCCACCAAATGAGGGATTTCAGAGTAGAGCCCTAGGAGGGGCGACTGGACAATCAGAAATCTGGTTAAAAATTGGGGCCTAGGGACATGTCAAGCCCATTATGACATCTAATGGTCCAGCCACTGAGAGGACTTACTAGAGGACAGGACTCATGCTGAGGGTCACAATGCGTGTGTATGCCCTCGTCGCACTCAAGAATGGGCGGGGCCTCAGGGTTTCTCCTACACTGATCGTTGGACAACGTGCCAACCACAAGGGTTCTTGCCATGGGTAAGGAGGAGTTCTGATTTCTGCATCAGACTCACCCCTGGGCAGTGATTGGAGATAAGGTCTCGGTTCTGAAGCCTGAAAACTGAGGTAGGGAAGAGATGATGACCTAAGGCCATGGCGGGTTTTATGTGCTCAGTGTTTGGTCAGCTTTCTGGGTGTTGGTCAGGAGGTCCGGGCTCAGGATGTGTTCGACAGTGCATTAGTGCCCAGGTTAGACTATATAATTTGGGTAAAGTCGAGTGCTGTGTAGGTTTACCCTCATTTAAGGTGCCTGGGCAGCTCATGAGGCAATCATTTTTTTTCTAGAGGGCAGGCAGAGTGCTGCATTGTGGGTCCGGAATTGCCAAACTTGAGGGCTTTGGGGCCAGGAGTGTGAGGATGGAAGTCTGAGAAGACAAGCTAGACTTGGGTTTCAGGGCGAGGGCACGGCAGGTACCCCCTGCAGATCTGAACCAATATCTCATGCATCTGAAGTCAGGGCGAGGATCAGACGTTGGCTCAGGTGGGAGTTTCTGAGCATGACGGCCGCTTCATGAAGGGAGCGGAATCTCGAGACCATTGAGGTTTTCCCACGTTGGGAGTTGTGGGATGCCCCCTTCCAGGATTCCTTCTTCCGGACAATTGAGACCTGTAGGACAGCTCCAGGACATCCCATATGGAATGACTCCAGAGCACCGTTCGCGGATGGATGCCTGGGAAGCCCGCCTCGCATTCCAATTGTCTCCTAGCAACAAGACAGTTTAGATCTGATGGCTCTGCGGGAGCAACCTCGGTGGCTGAGTTGAAATGGACTTTCCTGAGGATGTGTCCTAATGTGTTTTTGTGTCCATGAGGGCCTTGGAATGGGGCGGTGGCACCGGCAACCTGAAGTACTTTCCTAAGCTTTGGACATGGCTCCCATGCACAGGTTTCCTTGTGGAGACGAGATGAGTTCTGATGGGTGCCTCAGGAAAAGCCCTATGCTCGTATTGGAATCAGGCTTTTGAGGACACATGCCTGTAACCCATAGCAATGGATCCTATTATGGCCTAGGGTCCTGTCTGGTTCAATCTTCTTCTCTGGGGACATCCATCTATGGTATGAGTGGAGGTCGATTATCAGCTGGTGTCAGACACCCCTTGTTTGTTCCGGGTGTCCCACACTATTGGGATGGCCTAAGGGTCGTTGGAGGTTTCTCCTAATTTGTACGATTTTGGACCATGGAATGGGCAGAATTCCCATGGATTGGTAGGCACAGTCCTAATGTGTGGCTCCAGGGTCCCAGCCTGGAGGGTGTGTGGCCCAAGACTTTGAGGACAGAAGTCTGAAAACACAAACTCAGCTTAGGTTTGGGGACGTAGGTATGGCAGGCCCGATCTACAAACCATGAGAAGAACTCTACAGGATATGAAGAAAGTGCGAGTCTGTGGCGATTGCTCAGGCTTTTGTCTCTGGATCTTGTATCAGTGATGGCCGTGGAATGTCGGGGAGGCCTCATGGGCCATGGACGAATCTTCCTCTCTGAGGATTTGGCCCGATTCCCAATTGCTTTTCGTCAATCTGTGGGATGGGAGGACTCATTTCAGTTTTGTTACCTCAGGTGTCCCACCAAAAGAGGAATTCCAAAGCAAAGCCGTGGGGAAGCCTGAAGGGACAATCCGAACTATGGTTAAAAATTGGGGCCTAGGGGCATGGCAAGCCCAATATGCTATCTCTTCATCCAGCCACTGAGTGGCCTTACTTGAGGACTGGGCTCAGCCTGAGGGTCACAATGTGTGTTTGTGACCAATGTGGCCCGCGAGCATGGGCGGGGCCTCATGGGCCACACTGGTTTCAACGACACTGAACGTTGGACAACATCCCAACCACAAGGATTCTTGCCATGGGGAAGGAGTTCTGATTTCTGCATCACCTTCAACATGGACAGTGATTGGAGATAAGGTCTAGGTTCTGAAACCTGAAAACCGAGGTTGGGAAGAGATGACGCCCTAAGGCCATGGCAGCTCGATGTGCTCAGTGTGCGGCCAGCTGTCTGGGAGGGGCCAGGGGGTCCAGGCTCAGGCTGTGTCAGAAAGGGCATTAGTGCCCTGGTCAGCCTATGTATTTGGGGTACAGCCAAGGTCGGTGCAGGTTGATCCTCATTTGGGGTTACTGGGTAGCCCCAGAGGACAATGTTTTTTATCTGGAGGGCAGGCAGAGTGCTGCATTTTAGTTCTGGATTGCCAAACTGGAGTCCTTGTGGGCCAGTAGTCTGACGACAAAAGTCTGAGAACACAAGCTAGGCTTAGGTTTCTGGGTGAGGCCATGGCAGGCACAATCTACAGACCTGAATCGAGATCTCGTGCATCTGAAGTCAGGGCGCGGATTAGACGATCGCTCAGGTTGGAGTTTCTGTCCCTGATGGCCCCTTCATGAATGGGGGGGCATCACGAGGCCATGGGGGTTTTCCCATGATGGGAGTTGTGAGAAGCTCCAAACTGCAGAGAGTCTTCGGCAGGACAATTGAGACCTGTTGTTTGGCTCCAGGCCAATGATTCTGAGCAGGGTTCTAAGGATGGATGGCTGGGTAGCCCACCTCGCATTCCAATTGTCTCCTAGCAACAAGACAGTTTAGATCTCCTGGATCTGTGGGGAGCTACCGATGATGCTGAGTTGAAATGCACACCCCTGGGGATGGGTCCGAATGTGCTTTTGTGTCTATGGAGACCTTGGAATGAAGCGGTGGCACTGGGGCCCTAAAGGGTTCTCCTAAACAGAGGCTTTGACACAGCTCCAACGTGCAAGTTTCCCATGTGTAGATGAGATGTTTTCTGATGGGTGAGACAAGAAACAGCTATATGCTGCTTTTGAAATCCAGGCCTCTGAGGAGAGATGCCTGGAAACCAAAGCAATGGATCTGATTAGTGCCTAGGGGCCTGTTCTTTCCTTTTTACCTCTGAGGACATCTGTCTATGGGTCTGAGTGCAGGTAGGGGCTCATTTGGGCTCAGATTGCCCCTTTTTTTCCTTGGAAGCTACCACAATTGAGATATATCAGGGATTTTGGAGGTTTATCCTATTAGAAGGGTTGTGGCCATTGGAATGGGCACACACAATTCCCTTGGAGAGGGCAAGTACAGTCCTCACGTTTGGCTCCAGGGGCCTGAGCCTGTAGGTTGTGTAGTCCAGCCCTTTTTGGACAGTTGTCTGAAAACACAAACTTGGCCTATGTTTCAGGTCATAGGTATGGCAGGACTGATCTACAGACCATGAGGTGAACTTTTCGGGATTTGAAAGAAGGGCGAGTGTGAGGCTCCTGCTCAAGTTTTTGTCTCGGGATATCGTGTCACTCATGGTCGTGGAATTTCTGGGTGACTTCATGGGAAATGGACGAGTCTTACTGTCTGGTGGTTTGGCCCCGTCCAAAGAGTTTGGGTTCATTCTGTGGGCTGGAAGAAGTCCGTTTTATTTTGTGTTGTTGTTGTTGTTGTTGTTTTCATTTTTAACCTCAGGTGTCCCACCAAATGAGGGAATTTAGAGTAGAGCCCTAGGAGTGGCGACTGGACAATCAGAAATCTGGTTAAAAATTGGGGCCTAGGGACATGTCAAGCCCATTATGACATCTAATGGTCCAGCCACTGAGAGGACTTACTAGAGGACAGGACTCATGCTGAGGGTCACAATGCGTGTGTATGCCCTCGTCGCACTCAAGAATGGGCGGGGCCTCAGGGTTTCTCCTACACTGATCGTTGGACAACGTGCCAACGACAAGGGTTCTTGCCATGGGTAAGGAGGAGTTCTGATTTCTGCATCAGACTCACCCCTCGGCAGTGATTGGAGATAAGGTCTCGGTTCTGAAGCCTGAAAACTGAGGTAGGGAAGAGATGATGACCTAAGGCCATGGCGGGTTTTATGTGCTCAGTGTGTGGTCAGCTTTCTGGGTGTTGGTCAGGAGGTCCGGGCTCAGGATGTGTTCGACAGTGCATTAGTGCCCAGGTTAGACTATATAATTTGGGTAAAGTCGAGTGCTGTGTAGGTTTACCCTCATTTAAGGTGCCTGGGCAGCTCATGAGGCAATCATTTTTTTTCTAGAGGGCAGGCAGAGTGCTGCATTGTGGGTCCGGAATTGCCAAACTTGAGGGCTTTGGGGCCAGGAGTGTGAGGATGGAAGTCTGAGAAGACAAGCTAGACTTGGGTTTCAGGGCGAGGGCACGGCATGTACCCCCTGCAGATCTGAACCAATATCTCATGCATCTGAAGTCAGGGCAAGGATCAGACGTTGGCTCAGGTGGGAGTTTCTGAGCATGACGGCCGCTTCATGAAGGGAGCGGAATCTCGAGACCATTGAGGTTTTCCCACGTTGGGAGTTGTGGGATGCTCCCTTCCAGGATTCCTTCTTCCGGACAATTGAGACCTGTTGGACAGCTCCAGGACATCCCATATGGAATGACTCCAGAGCACCGTTCGCGGATGGATGCCTGGGAAGCCCGCCTCGCATTCCAATTGTCTCCTAGCAACAAGACAGTTTAGATCTGATGGCTCTGGGGGAGCAACCTCGGGGGCTGAGTTGAAATGGACTTTCCTGAGGATGTGTCCTAATGTGTTTTTGTGTCCATGAGGGCCTTGGAATGGGGCGGTGGCACCGGCAACCTGAAGTACTTTCCTAAGCTTTGGACATGGCTCCCATGCACAGGTTTCCTTGTGGAGACGAGATGAGTTCTGATGGGTGCCTCAGGAAAAGCCCTATGCTCGTATTGGAATCAGGTTTTTGAGGACACATGCCTGTAACCCATAGCAATGGATCCTATTATGGCCTAGGGTCCTGTCTGGTTCAATCTTCTTCTCTGTGGACATCCATCTATGGTATGAGTGGAGGTCGATTATCAGCTGGTGTCAGACACCCCTTGTTTGTTCCGGGTGACCCACACTATTGGGATGGCCTATGGGTCGTTGGAGGTTTCTCCTAATTTGTACGATTTTGGACCATGGAATGGGCAGAATTCCCATGGATTGGTAGGCACAGTCCTAATGTGTGGCTCCAGGGTCCCAGCCTGGAGGGTGTGTGGCCCAAGACTTTGAGGACAGAAGTCTGAAAACACAAACTCAGCTTAGGTTTGGGGACGTAGGTATGGCAGGCCCGATCTACAAACCATGAGAAGAACTCTACAGGATATGAAGAAAGTGCGAGTCTGTGGCGATTGCTCAGGCTTTTGTCTCTGGATCTTGTATCAGTGATGGCCGTGGAATGTCGGGGAGGCCTCATGGGCCATGGACGAATTTTCCTCTCTGAGGATTTGGCCCGATTCCCAATTGCTTTTCGTCAATCTGTGGGATGGGAGGACTCATTTCAGTTTTGTTACCTCAGGTGTCCCACCAAAAGAGGAATTCCAAAGCAAAGCCGTGGGGAAGCCTGAAGGGACAATCCGAACTATGGTTAAAAATTGGGGCCTAGGGGCATGGCAAGCCCAATATGCTATCTCTTCATCCAGCCACTGAGTGGCCTTACTTGAGGACTGGGCTCAGCCTGAAGGTCACAATGTGTGTTTGTGACCAATGTGGCCCGCGAGCATGGGCGGGGCCTCATGGGCCACATTGGTTTCAATGACACTGAACGTTGGACAACATGCCAACCACAAGGTTTCTTGCCATGGGGAAGGAGTTCTGATTTCTGCATCACCTTCAACATGGACAGTGATTGGAGATAAGGTCTAGGTTCTGAAACCTGAAAACCGAGGTTGGGAAGAGATGACGACCTAAGGCCATGGCGGCTCGATGTGCTCAGTGTGCGGCCCGCTGTCTGGGAGGGGCCAGGGGGTCCAGGCTCAGGCTGTGTCAGAAAGGGCATTAGTGCCCTGGTCAGCCTATGTATTTGGGGTACAGCCAAGGTCGGTGCAGGTTGATCCTCATTTGGGGTTACTGGGTAGCCCCAGAGGACAATGTTTTTTATCTGGAGGGCAGGCAGAGTGCTGCATTTTAGTTCTGGATTGCCAAACTGGAGGCCTTGTGGGCCAGTAGTCTGACGACAAAAGTCTGAGAACACAAGCTAGGCTTAGGTTTCTGGGTGAGGCCATGGCAGGCACAATCTACAGACCTGAATCGAGATCTCGTGCATCTGAAGTCAGGGCGAGGATCAGACAATCGCTCAGGTTGGAGTTTCTGTACCTGATGTCCCCTTCATGAATGGGGGGGCATCACGAGGCCATGGGGGTTTTCCCATGATGGGAGTTGTGAGAAGCTCCAAACTGCAGAGAGTCTTCGGCAGGACAATTGAGACCTGTTGTTTGGCTCCAGGCCAATGATTCTGAGCAGGGTTCTAAGGATGGATGGCTGGGTAGCCCACCTCGCATTCCAATTGTCTCCTAGCAACAAGACAGTTTAGATCTCCTGGATCTGTGGGGAGCTACCGAGGATGCTGAGTTGAAATGCACACCCCTGGGGATGGGTCCGAATGTGCTTTTGTGTCTATGGAGACCTTGGAATGAAGCGGTGGCACTGGGGCCCTAAAGGGTTCTCCTAAACAGAGGCTTTGACACAGCTCCAACGTGCAAGTTTCCCATGTGTAGATGAGATGTTTTCTGATGGGTGAGCCAAGAAACAGCTATATGCTGCTTTTGAAATCCAGGCCTCTGAGGAGAGATGCCTGGAAACCAAAGCAATGGATCTGATTAGTGCCTAGGGGCCTGTTCTTTCCTTTTTACATGTGAGGACATCTGTCTATGGGTCTGAGTGCAGGTAGGGGCTCATTTGGGCTCAGATGGCCCCTGTTTTTCCTGGGAAGCTACCACTATTGAGATATATCAGGGATTTTGGAGGTTTATCCTATTAGAAGGGTTGTGGCCATTGGAATGGGCACACACAATTCCCTTGGAGAGGGCAAGTACAGTCCTCAGGTTTGGCTCCAGGGGCCTGAGCCTGTAGGTTGTGTAGTCCAGCCCTCTTTGGACAGTTGTCTGAAAACACAAACTCGGCTTATGTTTCAGGTCATAGGTATGGCAGGACTGATCTACAGACCATGAGGTGAACTTTTCGGGATTTGAAAGAAGGGCGAGTGTGAGGCTCCTGCTCAAGTTTTTGTCTCGGGATATCGTGTCACTCATGGTCGTGGAATTTCTGGGTGACTTCATGGAAAATGGACGAGACTTACTGTCTGGTGGTTTGGCCCCGTCCAAAGAGTTTGGGTTCATTCTGTGGGCTGGAAGAAGTCCGTTTTATTTTGTTGTTGTTGTTGTTGTTGTTTTCTTTTTTAACCTCAGGTGTCCCACCAAATGAGGGATTTCAGAGTAGAGCCCTAGGAGGGGCGACTGGACAATCAGAAATCTGGTTAAAAATTGGGGCCTAGGGACATGTCAAGCCCATTATGACATCTAATGGTCCAGCCACTGAGAGGACTTACTAGAGGACAGGACTCATGCTGAGGGTCACAATGCGTGTGTATGCCCTCGTCGCACTCAAGAATGGGCGGGGCCTCAGGGTTTCTCCTACACTGATCGTTGGACAACGTGCCAACCACAAGGGTTCTTGCCATGGGTAAGGAGGAGTTCTGATTTCTGCATCAGACTCACCCCTGGGCAGTGATTGGAGATAAGGTCTCGGTTCTGAAGCCTGAAAACTGAGGTAGGGAAGAGATGATGACCTAAGGCCATGGCGGGTTTTATGTGCTCAGTGTGTGGTCAGCTTTCTGGGTGTTGGTCAGGAGGTCCGGGCTCAGGATGTGTTCGACAGTGCATTAGTGCCCAGGTTAGACTATATAATTTGGGTAAAGTCGAGTGCTGTGTAGGTTTACCCTCATTTAAGGTGCCTGGGCAGCTCATGAGGCAATCATTTTTTTTCTAGAGGGCAGGCAGAGTGCTGCATTGTGGGTCCGGAATTGCCAAACTTGAGGGCTTTGGGGCCAGGAGTGTGAGGATGGAAGTCTGAGAAGACAAGCTAGACTTGGGTTTCAGGGCGAGGGCACGGCAGGTACCCCCTGCAGATCTGAACCAATATCTCATGCATCTGAAGTCAGGGCGAGGATCAGACGTTGGCTCAGGTGGGAGTTTCTGAGCATGACGGCCGCTTCATGAAGGGAGCGGAATCTCGAGACCATTGAGGTTTTCCCACGTTGGGAGTTGTGGGATGCCCCCTTCCAGGATTCCTTCTTCCGGACAATTGAGACCTGTAGGACAGCTCCAGGACATCCCATATGGAATGACTCCAGAGCACCGTTCGCGGATGGATGCCTGGGAAGCCCGCCTCGCATTCCAATTGTCTCCTAGCAACAAGACAGTTTAGATCTGATGGCTCTGCGGGAGCAACCTCGGTGGCTGAGTTGAAATGGACTTTCCTGAGGATGTGTCCTAATGTGTTTTTGTGTCCATGAGGGCCTTGGAATGGGGCGGTGGCACCGGCAACCTGAAGTACTTTCCTAAGCTTTGGACATGGCTCCCATGCACAGGTTTCCTTGTGGAGACGAGATGAGTTCTGATGGGTGCCTCAGGAAAAGCCCTATGCTCGTATTGGAATCAGGCTTTTGAGGACACATGCCTGTAACCCATAGCAATGGATCCTATTATGGCCTAGGGTCCTGTCTGGTTCAATCTTCTTCTCTGGGGACATCCATCTATGGTATGAGTGGAGGTCGATTATCAGCTGGTGTCAGACACCCCTTGTTTGTTCCGGGTGTCCCACACTATTGGGATGGCCTAAGGGTCGTTGGAGGTTTCTCCTAATTTGTACGATTTTGGACCATGGAATGGGCAGAATTCCCATGGATTGGTAGGCACAGTCCTAATGTGTGGCTCCAGGGTCCCAGCCTGGAGGGTGTGTGGCCCAAGACTTTGAGGACAGAAGTCTGAAAACACAAACTCAGCTTAGGTTTGGGGACGTAGGTATGGCAGGCCCGATCTACAAACCATGAGAAGAACTCTACAGGATATGAAGAAAGTGCGAGTCTGTGGCGATTGCTCAGGCTTTTGTCTCTGGATCTTGTATCAGTGATGGCCGTGGAATGTCGGGGAGGCCTCATGGGCCATGGACGAATCTTCCTCTCTGAGGATTTGGCCCGATTCCCAATTGCTTTTCGTCAATCTGTGGGATGGGAGGACTCATTTCAGTTTTGTTACCTCAGGTGTCCCACCAAAAGAGGAATTCCAAAGCAAAGCCGTGGGGAAGCCTGAAGGGACAATCCGAACTATGGTTAAAAATTGGGGCCTAGGGGCATGGCAAGCCCAATATGCTATCTCTTCATCCAGCCACTGAGTGGCCTTACTTGAGGACTGGGCTCAGCCTGAGGGTCACAATGTGTGTTTGTGACCAATGAGGCCCGCGAGCATGGGCGGGGCCTCATGGGCCACACTGGTTTCAACGACACTGAACGTTGGACAACATGCCAACCACAAGGTTTCTTGCCATGGGGAAGGAGTTCTGATTTCTGCATCACCTTCAACATGGACAGTGATTGGAGATAAGGTCTAGGTTCTGAAACCTGAAAACCGAGGTTGGGAAGAGATGACGACCTAAGGCCATGGCGGCTCGATGTGCTCAGTGTGCGGCCAGCTGTCTGGGAGGGGCCAGGGGGTCCAGGCTCAGGCTGTGTCAGAAAGGGCATTAGTGCCCTGGTCAGCCTATGTATTTGGGGTACAGCCAAGGTCGGTGCAGGTTGATCCTCATTTGGGGTTACTGGGTAGTCCCAGAGGACAATGTTTTTTATCTGGAGGGCAGGCAGAGTGCTGCATTTTAGTTCTGGATTGCCAAACTGGAGGCCTTGTGGGCCAGTAGTCTGACGACAAAAGTCTGAACACAAGCTAGGCTTTAGGTTTCTGGGTGAGGCCATGGCAGGCACAATCTACAGACCTGAATCGAGATCTCGTGCATCTGAAGTCAGGGCGAGGATCAGACGATCGCTCAGGTTGTAGTTTCTGTCCCTGATGTCCCCTTCATGAATGGGGGGGCATCACGAGGCCATGGGGGTTTTCCCATGATGGGAGTTGTGAGAAGCTCCAAACTGCAGAGAGTCTTCGGCAGGACAATTGAGACCTGTTGTTTGGCTCCAGGCCAATGATTCTGAGCAGGGTTCTAAGGATGGATGGCTGGGTAGCCCACCTCGCATTCCAATTGTCTCCTAGCAACAAGACAGTTTAGATCTCCTGGATCTGTGGGGAGCTACCGATGATGCTGAGTTGAAATGCACACCCCTGGGGATGGGTCCGAATGTGCTTTTGTGTCTATGGAGACCTTGGAATGAAGCGGTGGCACTGGGGCCCTAAAGGGTTCTCCTAAACAGAGGCTTTGACACAGCTCCAACGTGCAAGTTTCCCATGTGTAGATGAGATGTTTTCTGATGGGTGAGACAAGAAACAGCTATATGCTGCTTTTGAAATCCAGGCCTCTGAGGAGAGATGCCTGGAAACCAAAGCAATGGATCTGATTAGTGCCTAGGGGCCTGTTCTTTCCTTTTTACCTCTGAGGACATCTGTCTATGGGTCTGAGTGCAGGTAGGGGCTCATTTGGGCTCAGATTGCCCCTGTTTTTCCTGGGAAGCTACCACTATTGAGATATATCAGGGACTTTGGAGGTTTATCCTATTAGAAGGGTTGTGGCCATTGGAATGGGCACACACAATTCCCTTGGAGAGGGCAAGTACAGTCCTCAGGTTTGGCTCCAGGGGCCTGAGCCTGTAGGTTGTGTAGTCCAGCCCTTTTTGGACAGTTGTCTGAAAACACAAACTCGGCTTATGTTTCAGGTCATAGGTATGGCAGGACTGATCTACAGACCATGAGGTGAACTTTTCGGGATTTGAAAGAAGGGCGAGTGTGAGGCTCCTGCTCAAGTTTTTGTCTCGGGATATCGTGTCACTCATGGTCGTGGAATTTCTGGGTGACTTCATGGAAAATGGACGAGACTTACTGTCTGGTGGTTTGGCCCCGTCCAAAGAGTTTGGGTTCATTCTGTGGGCTGGAAGAAGTCCGTTTTATTTTGTTGTTGTTGTTGTTGTTGTTTTCTTTTTTAACCTCAGGTGTCCCACCAAATGAGGGATTTCAGAGTAGAGCCCTAGGAGGGGCGACTGGACAATCAGAAATCTGGTTAAAAATTGGGGCCTAGGGACATGTCAAGCCCATTATGACATCTAATGGTCCAGCCACTGAGAGGACTTACTAGAGGACAGGACTCATGCTGAGGGTCACAATGCATGTGTATGCCCTCGTCGCACTCAAGAATGGGCGGGGCCTCAGGGTTTCTCCTACACTGATCGTTGGACAACGTGCCAACCACAAGGGTTCTTGCCATGGGTAAGGAGGAGTTCTGATTTCTGCATCAGACTCACCCCTGGGCAGTGATTGGAGATAAGGTCTCGGTTCTGAAGCCTGAAAACTGAGGTAGGGAAGAGATGATGACCTAAGGCCATGGCGGGTTTTATGTGCTCAGTGTGTGGTCAGCTTTCTGGGTGTTGGTCAGGAGGTCCGGGCTCAGGATGTGTTCGACAGTGCATTAGTGCCCAGGTTAGACTATATAATTTGGGTAAAGTCGAGTGCTGTGTAGGTTTACCCTCATTTAAGGTGCCTGGGCAGCTCATGAGGCAATCATTTTTTTTCTAGAGGGCAGGCAGAGTGCTGCATTGTGGGTCCGGAATTGCCAAACTTGAGGGCTTTGGGGCCAGGAGTGTGAGGATGGAAGTCTGAGAAGACAAGCTAGACTTGGGTTTCAGGGCGAGGGCACGGCAGGTACCCCCTGCAGATCTGAACCAATATCTCATGCATCTGAAGTCAGGGCGAGGATCAGACGTTGGCTCAGGTGGGAGTTTCTGAGCATGACGGCCGCTTCATGAAGGGAGCGGAATCTCGAGACCATTGAGGTTTTCCCACGTTGGGAGTTGTGGGATGCCCCCTTCCAGGATTCCTTCTTCCGGACAATTGAGACCTGTAGGACAGCTCCAGGACATCCCATATGGAATGACTCCAGAGCACCGTTCGCGGATGGATGCCTGGGAAGCCCGCCTCGCATTCCAATTGTCTCCTAGCAACAAGACAGTTTAGATCTGATGGCTCTGCGGGAGCAACCTCGGTGGCTGAGTTGAAATGGACTTTCCTGAGGATGTGTCCTAATGTGTTTTTGTGTCCATGAGGGCCTTGGAATGGGGCGGTGGCACCGGCAACCTGAAGTACTTTCCTAAGCTTTGGACATGGCTCCCATGCACAGGTTTCCTTGTGGAGACGAGATGAGTTCTGATGGGTGCCTCAGGAAAAGCCCTATGCTCGTATTGGAATCAGGCTTTTGAGGACACATGCCTGTAACCCATAGCAATGGATCCTATTATGGCCTAGGGTCCTGTCTGGTTCAATCTTCTTCTCTGGGGACATCCATCTATGGTATGAGTGGAGGTCGATTATCAGCTGGTGTCAGACACCCCTTGTTTGTTCCGGGTGTCCCACACTATTGGGATGGCCTAAGGGTCGTTGGAGGTTTCTCCTAATTTGTACGATTTTGGACCATGGAATGGGCAGAATTCCCATGGATTGGTAGGCACAGTCCTAATGTGTGGCTCCAGGGTCCCAGCCTGGAGGGTGTGTGGCCCAAGACTTTGAGGACAGAAGTCTGAAAACACAAACTCAGCTTAGGTTTGGGGACGTAGGTATGGCAGGCCCGATCTACAAACCATGAGAAGAACTCTACAGGATATGAAGAAAGTGCGAGTCTGTGGCGATTGCTCAGGCTTTTGTCTCTGGATCTTGTATCAGTGATGGCCGTGGAATGTCGGGGAGGCCTCATGGGCCATGGACGAATCTTCCTCTCTGAGGATTTGGCCCGATTCCCAATTGCTTTTCGTCAATCTGTGGGATGGGAGGACTCATTTCAGTTTTGTTACCTCAGGTGTCCCACCAAAAGAGGAATTCCAAAGCAAAGCCGTGGGGAAGCCTGAAGGGACAATCCGAACTATGGTTAAAAATTGGGGCCTAGGGGCATGGCAAGCCCAATATGCTATCTCTTCATCCAGCCACTGAGTGGCCTTACTTGAGGACTGGGCTCAGCCTGAGGGTCACAATGTGTGTTTGTGACCAATGAGGCCCGCGAGCATGGGCGGGGCCTCATGGGCCACACTGGTTTCAACGACACTGAACGTTGGACAACATGCCAACCACAAGGTTTCTTGCCATGGGGAAGGAGTTCTGATTTCTGCATCACCTTCAACATGGACAGTGATTGGAGATAAGGTCTAGGTTCTGAAACCTGAAAACCGAGGTTGGGAAGAGATGACGACCTAAGGCCATGGCGGCTCGATGTGCTCAGTGTGCGGCCAGCTGTCTGGGAGGGGCCAGGGGGTCCAGGCTCAGGCTGTGTCAGAAAGGGCATTAGTGCCCTGGTCAGCCTATGTATTTGGGGTACAGCCAAGGTCGGTGCAGGTTGATCCTCATTTGGGGTTACTGGGTAGTCCCAGAGGACAATGTTTTTTATCTGGAGGGCAGGCAGAGTGCTGCATTTTAGTTCTGGATTGCCAAACTGGAGGCCTTGTGGGCCAGTAGTCTGACGACAAAAGTCTGAACACAAGCTAGGCTTTAGGTTTCTGGGTGAGGCCATGGCAGGCACAATCTACAGACCTGAATCGAGATCTCGTGCATCTGAAGTCAGGGCGAGGATCAGACGATCGCTCAGGTTGTAGTTTCTGTCCCTGATGTCCCCTTCATGAATGGGGGGGCATCACGAGGCCATGGGGGTTTTCCCATGATGGGAGTTGTGAGAAGCTCCAAACTGCAGAGAGTCTTCGGCAGGACAATTGAGACCTGTTGTTTGGCTCCAGGCCAATGATTCTGAGCAGGGTTCTAAGGATGGATGGCTGGGTAGCCCACCTCGCATTCCAATTGTCTCCTAGCAACAAGACAGTTTAGATCTCCTGGATCTGTGGGGAGCTACCGATGATGCTGAGTTGAAATGCACACCCCTGGGGATGGGTCCGAATGTGCTTTTGTGTCTATGGAGACCTTGGAATGAAGCGGTGGCACTGGGGCCCTAAAGGGTTCTCCTAAACAGAGGCTTTGACACAGCTCCAACGTGCAAGTTTCCCATGTGTAGATGAGATGTTTTCTGATGGGTGAGACAAGAAACAGCTATATGCTGCTTTTGAAATCCAGGCCTCTGAGGAGAGATGCCTGGAAACCAAAGCAATGGATCTGATTAGTGCCTAGGGGCCTGTTCTTTCCTTTTTACCTCTGAGGACATCTGTCTATGGGTCTGAGTGCAGGTAGGGGCTCATTTGGGCTCAGATTGCCCCTGTTTTTCCTGGGAAGCTACCACTATTGAGATATATCAGGGACTTTGGAGGTTTATCCTATTAGAAGGGTTGTGGCCATTGGAATGGGCACACACAATTCCCTTGGAGAGGGCAAGTACAGTCCTCAGGTTTGGCTCCAGGGGCCTGAGCCTGTAGGTTGTGTAGTCCAGCCCTTTTTGGACAGTTGTCTGAAAACACAAACTCGGCTTATGTTTCAGGTCATAGGTATGGCAGGACTGATCTACAGACCATGAGGTGAACTTTTCGGGATTTGAAAGAAGGGCGAGTGTGAGGCTCCTGCTCAAGTTTTTGTCTCGGGATATCGTGTCACTCATGGTCGTGGAATTTCTGGGTGACTTCATGGAAAATGGACGAGACTTACTGTCTGGTGGTTTGGCCCCGTCCAAAGAGTTTGGGTTCATTCTGTGGGCTGGAAGAAGTCCGTTTTATTTTGTTGTTGTTGTTGTTGTTGTTTTCTTTTTTAACCTCAGGTGTCCCACCAAATGAGGGATTTCAGAGTAGAGCCCTAGGAGGGGCGACTGGACAATCAGAAATCTGGTTAAAAATTGGGGCCTAGGGACATGTCAAGCCCATTATGACATCTAATGGTCCAGCCACTGAGAGGACTTACTAGAGGACAGGACTCATGCTGAGGGTCACAATGCATGTGTATGCCCTCGTCGCACTCAAGAATGGGCGGGGCCTCAGGGTTTCTCCTACACTGATCGTTGGACAACGTGCCAACCACAAGGGTTCTTGCCATGGGTAAGGAGGAGTTCTGATTTCTGCATCAGACTCACCCCTGGGCAGTGATTGGAGATAAGGTCTCGGTTCTGAAGCCTGAAAACTGAGGTAGGGAAGAGATGATGACCTAAGGCCATGGCGGGTTTTATGTGCTCAGTGTGTGGTCAGCTTTCTGGGTGTTGGTCAGGAGGTCCGGGCTCAGGATGTGTTCGACAGTGCATTAGTGCCCAGGTTAGACTATATAATTTGGGTAAAGTCGAGTGCTGTGTAGGTTTACCCTCATTTAAGGTGCCTGGGCAGCTCATGAGGCAATCATTTTTTTTCTAGAGGGCAGGCAGAGTGCTGCATTGTGGGTCCGGAATTGCCAAACTTGAGGGCTTTGGGGCCAGGAGTGTGAGGATGGAAGTCTGAGAAGACAAGCTAGACTTGGGTTTCAGGGCGAGGGCACGGCAGGTACCCCCTGCAGATCTGAACCAATATCTCATGCATCTGAAGTCAGGGCGAGGATCAGACGTTGGCTCAGGTGGGAGTTTCTGAGCATGACGGCCGCTTCATGAAGGGAGCGGAATCTCGAGACCATTGAGGTTTTCCCACGTTGGGAGTTGTGGGATGCCCCCTTCCAGGATTCCTTCTTCCGGACAATTGAGACCTGTAGGACAGCTCCAGGACATCCCATATGGAATGACTCCAGAGCACCGTTCGCGGATGGATGCCTGGGAAGCCCGCCTCGCATTCCAATTGTCTCCTAGCAACAAGACAGTTTAGATCTGATGGCTCTGCGGGAGCAACCTCGGTGGCTGAGTTGAAATGGACTTTCCTGAGGATGTGTCCTAATGTGTTTTTGTGTCCATGAGGGCCTTGGAATGGGGCGGTGGCACCGGCAACCTGAAGTACTTTCCTAAGCTTTGGACATGGCTCCCATGCACAGGTTTCCTTGTGGAGACGAGATGAGTTCTGATGGGTGCCTCAGGAAAAGCCCTATGCTCGTATTGGAATCAGGCTTTTGAGGACACATGCCTGTAACCCATAGCAATGGATCCTATTATGGCCTAGGGTCCTGTCTGGTTCAATCTTCTTCTCTGGGGACATCCATCTATGGTATGAGTGGAGGTCGATTATCAGCTGGTGTCAGACACCCCTTGTTTGTTCCGGGTGTCCCACACTATTGGGATGGCCTAAGGGTCGTTGGAGGTTTCTCCTAATTTGTACGATTTTGGACCATGGAATGGGCAGAATTCCCATGGATTGGTAGGCACAGTCCTAATGTGTGGCTCCAGGGTCCCAGCCTGGAGGGTGTGTGGCCCAAGACTTTGAGGACAGAAGTCTGAAAACACAAACTCAGCTTAGGTTTGGGGACGTAGGTATGGCAGGCCCGATCTACAAACCATGAGAAGAACTCTACAGGATATGAAGAAAGTGCGAGTCTGTGGCGATTGCTCAGGCTTTTGTCTCTGGATCTTGTATCAGTGATGGCCGTGGAATGTCGGGGAGGCCTCATGGGCCATGGACGAATCTTCCTCTCTGAGGATTTGGCCCGATTCCCAATTGCTTTTCGTCAATCTGTGGGATGGGAGGACTCATTTCAGTTTTGTTACCTCAGGTGTCCCACCAAAAGAGGAATTCCAAAGCAAAGCCGTGGGGAAGCCTGAAGGGACAATCCGAACTATGGTTAAAAATTGGGGCCTAGGGGCATGGCAAGCCCAATATGCTATCTCTTCATCCAGCCACTGAGTGGCCTTACTTGAGGACTGGGCTCAGCCTGAGGGTCACAATGTGTGTTTGTGACCAATGAGGCCCGCGAGCATGGGCGGGGCCTCATGGGCCACACTGGTTTCAACGACACTGAACGTTGGACAACATGCCAACCACAAGGTTTCTTGCCATGGGGAAGGAGTTCTGATTTCTGCATCACCTTCAACATGGACAGTGATTGGAGATAAGGTCTAGGTTCTGAAACCTGAAAACCGAGGTTGGGAAGAGATGACGACCTAAGGCCATGGCGGCTCGATGTGCTCAGTGTGCGGCCAGCTGTCTGGGAGGGGCCAGGGGGTCCAGGCTCAGGCTGTGTCAGAAAGGGCATTAGTGCCCTGGTCAGCCTATGTATTTGGGGTACAGCCAAGGTCGGTGCAGGTTGATCCTCATTTGGGGTTACTGGGTAGTCCCAGAGGACAATGTTTTTTATCTGGAGGGCAGGCAGAGTGCTGCATTTTAGTTCTGGATTGCCAAACTGGAGGCCTTGTGGGCCAGTAGTCTGACGACAAAAGTCTGAACACAAGCTAGGCTTTAGGTTTCTGGGTGAGGCCATGGCAGGCACAATCTACAGACCTGAATCGAGATCTCGTGCATCTGAAGTCAGGGCGAGGATCAGACGATCGCTCAGGTTGGAGTTTCTGTCCCTGATGTCCCCTTCATGAATGGGGGGGCATCACGAGGCCATGGGGGTTTTCCCATGATGGGAGTTGTGAGAAGCTCCAAACTGCAGAGAGTCTTCGGCAGGACAATTGAGACCTGTTGTTTGGCTCCAGGCCAATGATTCTGAGCAGGGTTCTAAGGATGGATGGCTGGGTAGCCCACCTCGCATTCCAATTGTCTCCTAGCAACAAGACAGTTTAGATCTCCTGGATCTGTGGGGAGCTACCGATGATGCTGAGTTGAAATGCACACCCCTGGGGATGGGTCCGAATGTGCTTTTGTGTCTATGGAGACCTTGGAATGAAGCGGTGGCACTGGGGCCCTAAAGGGTTCTCCTAAACAGAGGCTTTGACACAGCTCCAACGTGCAAGTTTCCCATGTGTAGATGAGATGTTTTCTGATGGGTGAGACAAGAAACAGCTATATGCTGCTTTTGAAATCCAGGCCTCTGAGGAGAGATGCCTGGAAACCAAAGCAATGGATCTGATTAGTGCCTAGGGGCCTGTTCTTTCCTTTTTACCTCTGAGGACATCTGTCTATGGGTCTGAGTGCAGGTAGGGGCTCATTTGGGCTCAGATTGCCCCTGTTTTTCCTGGGAAGCTACCACTATTGAGATATATCAGGGACTTTGGAGGTTTATCCTATTAGAAGGGTTGTGGCCATTGGAATGGGCACACACAATTCCCTTGGAGAGGGCAAGTACAGTCCTCAGGTTTGGCTCCAGGGGCCTGAGCCTGTAGGTTGTGTAGTCCAGCCCTTTTTGGACAGTTGTCTGAAAACACAAACTCGGCTTATGTTTCAGGTCATAGGTATGGCAGGACTGATCTACAGACCATGAGGTGAACTTTTCGGGATTTGAAAGAAGGGCGAGTGTGAGGCTCCTGCTCAAGTTTTTGTCTCGGGATATCGTGTCACTCATGGTCGTGGAATTTCTGGGTGACTTCATGGAAAATGGACGAGACTTACTGTCTGGTGGTTTGGCCCCGTCCAAAGAGTTTGGGTTCATTCTGTGGGCTGGAAGAAGTCCGTTTTATTTTGTTGTTGTTGTTGTTGTTGTTTTCTTTTTTAACCTCAGGTGTCCCACCAAATGAGGGATTTCAGAGTAGAGCCCTAGGAGGGGCGACTGGACAATCAGAAATCTGGTTAAAAATTGGGGCCTAGGGACATGTCAAGCCCATTATGACATCTAATGGTCCAGCCACTGAGAGGACTTACTAGAGGACAGGACTCATGCTGAGGGTCA